>NW_026707782.1:0-20610 GCF_902713425.1 Acipenser ruthenus
GTGTCCTGGCCACGCTTCTCACCAGAACTAGCCACTCCAAGGATCCTATTGCCACACATTCTGAGCCCGTGGGACTTCCATTCTTTGAATGTCCTTCAGATTTTTGAAGTGGTCACCAGTTTATGGCTGATCTAGTTGCAGAGTTCAGGGTCTTGAGTTTTCATGTCTGTTGGGAATCCTAGCTCTGATACAAGAACTCTAATTAAGTAGCCTTTTGTTTTTGGAGACGACTTAATTGACAAGTTGAATTCACTTGTTGCCACTGTAAATATTTAGTTAATTGCAATCTTGATCAATGTGTTGGAATTCCTTTAGGGAACCCTGCTTTTAACTTGCATGCAAGTCCTAGCAAAAAATGGTTGCACTGTAGTCAATCTGGCTGCATGGAAGCTGGGTGTGAAGAGCTAGCTTGAGGTAGGGTTAGGACAAGGAGTTGAGGAGAATGACACTAGTCCAGCTTGAAGTGTAGACCTCTGACTTGCAGGATCTGGTGATGTTATTGGGGTAGCATGGCGTTGCCTTGATTCTGTCTGGTCTCTAATTCATTCTTCTCCTCCCCCGCCACAGTGTGCTTTCCTAACGGAGTGGTGACGGTGGTGGCTGTCACCATGGAGCCCATACCATTAGTGGATCCCAGCAAGACCACCCTGCTGGACAAGACCTGCAAACCCAAAGAGTTTGACTCGACCAGGGCTCTCTTCACCTTTGGGGTGAACACCTGTGGGACCAGGAGCCAGGTGAGCTGGGGCTTCCTGTGTGGTGTTGTGGGTCAAGGCAATGGTCCTTCATACAGGTCTGGCACTGGTAGACCTTCACTGGATCATTTGGTTGTGTTTTTTAACATTGTTTTATCCAAAGCAACTGGGGAGTGGTTGACTATGCATTAACTGTCTGGTAGTCTTTAGATTTTGCTATTGGGAGGTCAGCTTTGTATTGCCAGCATGCTTTTCTGGCTCCTGTGTTTTCAGATTGTGGGTAACTACTTGATCTACGAGAACGAGGTGCTGTATACCAGAGCGCTGTTCCCACCCAATGCTCCAGTCATCACCAGGGACTCTGAATACAGGTGAGCACAGGGAGTCTCCTGGTTCACAGGGAACTGTGGTGATGTCATAGGCTGTGACATCACACAGCCCATTTGCCCTGAACCGGACTACCCAGCTGGACCATGCAGTCCGTTTTACACACGACTCCAGCCCCTGATCTAAACCTGTGTGTCGTTACCTCGTAGGCTGACGATCCGCTGTCGTTACCCCCTCAACGACACCCTGACGCTGGCTGCTGAAAGGAAGGCGGTCCCTGCTCCAGCCCCCTACTCTGTGCGGGGGCTTGGGTCCCTGCACGTCCGATCTTATGACCCTATGAGCAGAGGTACAGAGTATCTAGCAAGCTGAACCAGGCTTGTCTCCTGGGACTAAAGGATAGAAAATCTCTTCAACAGTTTGCTTTGATCCATTGTTTGTGCTGCCAGCTGGTTAACTTTGCTTATGGTAAATGACTGAACACTCTGTGTGGAGAGAGATGACTTCAAGGTCTTCATTGAACATTGGCTGCATCAAAAATCATTAAATGTTCTACTTGGCATTTACTGTTTCAGCTGAGCATTTTAAATGGAACATTTCTTTAGAGATCTGTCCATTTTGAAATGGATGTGCTTTTCATGTTGTATGGTAGCCCTCTCTCTGTCTTTTTAAGCCTTTTAGCATTTTACCAAATCCTTATTTTGTTTTGCAGCCAAGAGTCCCAGAGATGTTCTGAATCTGAAGGCTCGGCTAGCCAGGGGTGAGTTGAACTCTGTCTTCACTTCCACTTGGCAAATTCTGCTCTGTAGTCTTCATTCTAAACTCCCAGAGCTGGTCACATTGGCCCACTGTCAGGATTAGACTACAACTTCCATGAGCCCCTGTCCTTGCTATGAAGGGAGTCCTGAACTCCAGTGCTTCAAAAGCACAGCAGTGACTACAATTTTTTTTCTCCCCTCTAGATGTGAGCTACTCCCAGTTCTACTCTGCATTCCCCGTGTCCCAGTCTCTGCTGGAGCCCGTGTTTCTGCAGGTTGAGCTCCAGCAGCCTCATGGCCAGACTGACCACCTTATCCTGCAGGACTGCTGGGCCACACTGGCCCCTGAACTGGACTCCAGCCCTCAATGGGACCTGGTCACTGACAGGTGAGGGGTCTGCTAGTCCTCTAGCGCTGCCCATTTCAGCTGTGCTTTCAATGCAGGCTTGTCATGACTCCTGTTCCTGTCTCTCTGCAGCTGCCTGGTCACTGGAGACTCGTACAGGACCCACTTCCACCCAGTGCCGGCCAGCACTCTCACCAGGAGCTCCCCCCAGCTCCAGAGGCTTGAGGTGCAGGCACAGCAGTCTAGCAAGGACTCTGCCTTCTGGAGACAGGTTAGTGCCCCCTCTCTGACTTGAACCTGGGACGATTCACTCCATGCAAAGTGCTTCAGTAGGAATGCTTTTATTAAACTTCAATAGGAAAGAGGGATTGATGCACTACTGACTTCAGCCACAGTGTGGCAGTGTTCTCCTGTTTAACGAGAGCTGCTTCTGTCCCTCCCCAGGTGTATTTCCATTGCATGGCTGTGGTTTGTGATCCCAACCTGGAGGATACCTGCAATAAGACTTGTGTGCCTGGAGCCCAGAGATCTGGTGAGCATCTGGAGATCAGTCCTGTAATACAAGCAAGCATGACCAGCTGCAGTACAGCATCAACGCTGCTGTATTGAAGCTGCTATCATTGAGTGAAGGGAATACAAAGCCTAATCTATTTAAGATATGAATATTCTGATGGGTCCTTCCTATGTGTAATATATACAATTCTCTATTTGAGTGTTTGTAAGATTTTTTTTGTATTGTGCTGGTAATGCTCTCTGCATTGAGTGAGTATTTATAATGATGCATTTTTTCATGCAATATCTGTTGCAATTTTAATCCGAACCATTAAACCTGAACACTTCATTACAGTAAAATGAATGCAAAGAAATTTGACTTTGTATTCTATAAAACCCACAAGTCAAACCTCAGAGCTGGCAATAGTCCTTTATCTGTACCCTGGTGAGAGTTGTTTCAATTTTGTCTTTCTCTCAGCCCGTAGTGTGGATCGATACAGCCAGATCAGAGGCTACGTTTCTGCCGGGCCGGTCCAATTGGTAGCAGAAGGACAAGTCCTGGACCTTCAAACAGCAGGTGAGACCTTGAGAGAGTTCTGTTGAATATCCTGGTCATTTGAATTCTAACCCTCCTCATCCGATGCTATGGAGGGGATGCCTTTCTATATATATATATATATATATTTATATATGAATGAGGCTTGCTGCTCCAGAGCTTAAAGGGGGTCTATTAGCAGGAGATTCAAATCCCAGCTCAGCCACTGACTCGCTGTGTGACCGTGAATAAGTCACTTCACCTCCTTGTGCTCCGTCCTTCGGATGAGACGCCAAACAAGGTCCTATTGGAAGTGACTCTGCAGCAGTTGTGATGCAGAGTTCACATCCCTAGTCTAAGTCGCTTTGGCGAAGTGTCTGCTAATCCACTAACTTCCAGTGTTTGCAGTAATAAACCACTAGATGGTGCTAAAGGAGCACAAAGCTTTATTTATTTTACTAGAAGCATGATCAGACTGTATCGGTAACCGGCTCAGGTATGTGTCTTATTAAAATATTAGTGTAAACAGAAATAGACAAAACTATCCAACTGGTCTTATTTCCATTCCTGTGATGCTAAATCGCTATCCTATAGCCGGTATGAAATATCAGTTCTGATTGTCCTTCAGAACTGGATGCAGCAATTTGTAGCCAAAACTAATTATTTAAATTGAGGACTTCTCACGCCCCCCCAAACAAATAATAAATTCATGGATTTACATAAAGATGGTGTTCAAATGTTAGTTTACTCTTTTAATGTTTAGTACCTCCATGCTAACTTGTAGAATTTCTTGAAGTTGCTAAGCAACGCTGACTGTAATTGGAGGCGTCTTGTGGCTCCCACGGGTCCTAGTGCTCACCTCGTCATGTTTTGAATTTCAGGTGACTCCCCCTTGGTTCTGGCGCTGGGCGTGGCGTCCGCTCTCCTCGGAGTTCTGCTCGTCATTCTTGTTGCTGTCGGATTCAGGAGATGTTAAACTTGCTGTCTACCCCAATAAAGATTTTTGCATCTCGATTCTTGTGTGTCCTCCCATTGCTTTCTTGTACCCTGAAGGTACACCAGGAATCCAGCGCTGCTTGCTGTTCAAACAGTCTTTTAAGATAGTGTTTGGCTTGCATTCCAATTGAGCTCTTCATTACTTGATTACACCCTTAATTGAAATTATTTGTTTACTTAAATTTCTTAAATCTCTGCAGATTCTAAGTTATCTAGAAAAATCTTAAATCCTATATATAATTATAGCTCTGAAGTCTAGTAAGTGAATTTAGTTCAGTTGCGTAATTCGGCGCTCTGTTAGAAAAGTGACCGATTGAGGGGTCTCCCAGGACCGGGATTTGGGGAAAACTTTTTTTGAAAGGGGTAAAAGCTGCTAGCGTCTGGTCTCAATTCAAACCGATGCGTACAGCTCTGGAGTGAATGGGTACCCGGTCAAACTCCACGCTATCGCTGTCAAACGTGACGCGTCCGGGTAAGGGAATGGCACGCAGAATTAAATCTCCTGCATTCTGTAAGCAAAGTGCTAAAGACTTACTTACAGGAAGTTAAATTGCAAGGGAGGTCTGTCTGCGCTCCTCCTGTTCATGGTACCTGCGCTCGGTCGGGTCACGCAGTGACGTCAGTGTAGGCGTGGCTAGGTGGGTGTCCGTTCTATACTCCCCCCTCGCTCTGTGTGACGTGTCTCTCAATCGCCCCTGAATTCACAGCTGTGTCCCGTTTGCTGCACTTAAACTACCAGTTAGTGTAAAGTAGATGTTTTTGGGTATCTGGCTAAAATGCAGTAACACAGCGTTCACAAAACTTCCTGTTTTAATAATTGGGGTTAAGTCTTGGCTTTGCATCTTCAGATATCATGGTAGAAATCTCTCTCTCTCTGTGTCTCTCTCATATATATTATATATATGAGAAATAGTTGATAGGTACACAATGTTTAAGGGATTTAATATATATTGCTACTTTTGTGTTAGAGCTGTACCTTTTCTCTCGCCTGTAAAGTTTTCTCTGTATTTGAAGGGTAATCAGGTTAGCTGGCGCATCGTGTCCACCCCTCGCCTCTCCGTTCAGTTCAAGAGGAGCGTTTCATTACAATCCAGGGACCCTGCTGCTCCGATTGTGAGGGTGCGTTTCATTACAATCCAGGGACCCCGCTGCTCCGATTGTGAGGGAGCGTTTCATTACAATCCAGGGACCCTGCTGCTCCGATTGTGAGGGAGCGTTTCATTACAATCCAGGGACCCCGCTGCTCCGATTGTGAGGGAGCGTTTCATTACAATCCAGGGACCCTGCTGCTCCGATTGTGAGGGAGCGTTTCATTACAATCCAGGGACCCTGCTGCTCCGATTGTGAGGGAGCTTTTCATTACAATCCAGGGACCCTGCTGCTCCGATTGTGAGGGAGCGTTTCATTACAATCCAGGGACCCTGCTGCTCAGATTGTGAGGGAGCGTTTCATTACAATCCAGGGACCCTGCTGCTCAGATTGTGAGGGAGCGTTTCATTACAATCCAGGGACCCCGCTGCTACGATTGTGAGGGAGCGTTTCATTACAATCCAGGGACCCCGCTGCTCCGATTGTGAGGGCGCGTTTCATTACAATCCAGGGACCCCGCTGCTCCGATTGTGAGGGAGCGTTTCATTACAATCCAGGGACCCCGCTGCTCCGATTGTGAGGGAGCGTTTCATTACAATCCAGGGACCCTGCTGCTCCGATTGTGAGGGAGCGTTTCATTACAATCCAGGGACCCTGCTGCTCAGATTGTGAGGGAGCGTTTCATTACAATCCAGGGACCCTGCTGCTCAGATTGTGAGGGAGCGTTTCATTACAATCCAGGGACCCCGCTGCTACGATTGTGAGGGAGCGTTTCATTACAATCCAGGGACCCCGCTGCTCCGATTGTGAGGGAGCGTTTCATTACAATCCAGGGACCCCGCTGCTCCGATTGTGAGGGAGCGTTTCATTACAATCCAGGGACCCCGCTGCTACGATTGTGAGGGAGCGTTTCATTACAATCCAGGGACCCCGCTGCTCCGATTGTGAGGGAGCGTTTCATTACAATCCAGGGACCCCGCTGCTCCGATTGTGAGGGCGCGTTTCATTACAATCCAGGGACCCCGCTGCTCCGATTGTGAGGGAGCGTTTCATTACAATCCAGGGACCCCGCTGCTCCGATTGTGAGGGAGCGTTTCATGGCTGTTTCTTCCGCGGCAGCACCGTGGTGTGTACACGCTGTTGACATGCATCGTGTGTAGCCGTGGCAATGGGTGCACAGCCACAAAATAAATAAAGATATATGTATTTTGCATGACGTTTTTGACAAGTTAGCCCCTCAGTGCGTGAAAAGGTGACTTTGTTATTTTTCTATATAGGTGAGAGTCACTGGAGAGGAGTGACGTTAGCCTATTACGTAACAAATCATAAAAGATTAGTTTTTTTTTTTACATTCGTTAGAATCATACCCTGTGACGTCACGTGTGTTCGGGGGAGGGGGGGGGGCGTGTCTGACGGCGTGGATTGACACACGGGGGCGGAGTGACGGAGCGGCGCGGTGTGTGTGTCATTGTATCTGAACGAAAAAAAAACAAAATACAGCGGGGAAGTCCGACAGCTGATGTTGGGTTAAGAAGCGAAGAACCGCAATGAGCACCGCCCATGTAAGTGATGAGATAAACGGGGCATCGATACCCTTAAAACAGATTGCAATTTAAACTGGTCTTGTAGAATATATATATATACACACACACACTACCGGTCAAAAGTTTTAGAACACCTCCATTTTTCCAGTTTTTATTGAAATTTACGCAGTTTAATGTCTCAATGTACTCTGAAATTAAAGCATAGAACAAATAAACAATTGGAGATAAAAAAAGAAATCATGGAATCGTTTTGTTTAACAAAATTTAATCTAAATTTTTGACTCATCAAAGTAGCCACCTTTTGCAGATATAACAGCTGAACACACTCTGGCATTCTTTCTGCAATGGAAATCAAATATTGTTCGGAAAGTTCTTCCCAACACTGTTGCAGAAGTTCCCACAAATGTGTTGCACTTGTAGGTTGCTTTGCTTTCACCCTTCTGTCCAGTTCATCCCAAACCAGCTCAATGGGGTTTAAGTCTGGAGACTGTGCTGGCCATTTCATGATTTGAAGCCTACAGTCTTGTTCTTTTCTTCTAAGGTAGTTCTGACATAGCCTGGAGGTATGTTTTGGGTCTTGGGTCATTATCTTGCTGTAGGATGAACCCCTGACCAACTAGGCGTATACTAGAGGGTATTGCATGGCGCTGCAAAATGCTGTGGTAGCAGTTTTGATTCAGGGTGCCACTCACTCTGTGCAGGTCGCCGACTCTGGATGCAGCAAAAGAGCCCCAGACCATCACGCTTCCTCCTCCATGTTTGACAGTTGGTGTCACACACCGAGGAACCATCCTTTCACCTACTCGACGGCGTACAAAAACCCTGCGTGATGAACCCAAGATTTCAAATTTTGATTCATCGGTCCATAAGACCTTCTTCCAGTCTTCAGTAGTCCACTGGCGGTGTTTCATGGCCCAGGCAAGCCTCTTTTTCTTATTTTGCCATCTTAGCAATGGCTTTCTTACTGCCACTCGACCTGTCAAACTTGCAGCTCGAAGTCTTCTCTTCACAGTTGAAACTGAGACTTGCTTACTTCGACCAGTGTTAAGCTGTGCTTGAAACTGTTGTCCTGTGAGCCGCCTATCACGCAAGCTGTTGACTCTCAGAAACTTGTCTTCTGATTCTGTTGTGGCTTTGGGTCTGCCAGACCTCTTCCTGTCAGAGTTTCCTCCAGTTTCCAAGTGCCTTTTGATGGTGTAGGAAACTGTACTCACTGACACCTTGGCTTTTTTTGCAATTTCTCTAAAGGAAAGACCTACACTTTTAAGGGTTATAATGGTCTGTCTGTCTTCCTTTGTTAATTGCCTTTTTCTCGCCATTATGAGAGCAATATACTACTTCCTGCAGTACAATACTGTCCAAATAATGCTTAAGAGGGTGTAGTAACACAGTCTGTTCCAACACTGCTTTTATACAGACAGAGGGTTTGTTAGTAATCAACAAAAGTTGGGACACCTGTAGGAATTGTTAGCATCATCTTTCAAGGCTTAATTTACTTCCATTGCTGCAGAATAGCTGTAAGTTGTTAACCCATTACTTGTTCCCTGAAAAAGGCCTTTTTGTATAACTCTGAAATGTACATTATTTTTCAATTTTTGGTAACCTAAACTTTTTTTTTTAACCTCTGGCAGTTTACCGCTTACCTTTGTACCATTTCAGGTTATTCACTGGACTTGAACTGCTTAAATTTCAATAAAAACTGGAAAAATGGGGGTGTTCTAAAACTTTTGCATGTAGGCCTACACTAAGAGGTCAGACTGAACCTCACCTTGCATTGTTTGATAAATCTTTGCCTTATCTACAAAAAACAAACCCAGAGAGAGAGAGAGAGAGAGAGAGAGAGAAAGCAAAAATCTGAAACTTTTAAAACTTACAAACTCTCCAAAAAATGACAATAGGTGGAATTTAGGGATGAATGTCAGATTATTTGGTTGGTTCGATTTGTTTTCTTAATGCAAAACACCAGTGTTAGGACAGACGCACAGACGCACAGTCGCACAGACACACAGACGCACAGACACTGCAATAGGATTTCAAATCCGTGTCCGCTGTTATGAAGTGTGTCGGGTTGCGTGTAGCGGTTGAAACCAGAGTTCTCGCCGTTTGTTTCACGCGGTAACTGTCCTGGAAAAAGGGAAGAAAAAAGTGTTTTATTTTTTTTTTCAAATGAAGACGGTCAGTAAAGCAATGGGGTCAGCGCGGTTTTATAAATTCTTCATCCCGGTGGCTGTGTTCGCTCTTCTACTCTACCTGGCAAGCCTCAGGTTGCGTGAGTACGAACCTTTATTATTAATATTATTATTATTATTATTATTATTATTTTTTAACGCGTTAACACACAAATTGGCTAAATTCTTAAGTTCTCAAAAGCTGTTAATTATTAGGAAGCTCTGTGGTCCAGTGGTTAAAAAAAAGGACTTGTAACCAGGAGGTCCCCGGTTCAAATCCCGGCTGACTCACTGTGTGTGTGTGTGTGACCCTGAGCAAGTCACTTCACCTCCTTGTGCTCCGTATTTCGGGTGAGACGTTGTTGTACGTGTTGTAGGTAGTTCACACACCCAGATTTCTGTAAGTCGTCTTGGATAAAGGTGTCAGCTAAATAATAATAATAATATATCAAGTTGTCATTAGCACGTTTTTTTTTCTTTCCAGAAACGCAGAATTTGTGTTAGCAGATTTGGTATCCTTGACTTTATTAGGCTGTAAATCTGGTGCAGAGGTTGTGCAGGCTCTCCAGATGAATGCTGCTGGCATTGCTTTGTAACAGCATTGCGTGTCTCTGCTTTCAGCCTCTTCCACAGATAGTGGTGAAGCGCACAGCAATTATGGAAATCTGTTAAAGAGAATGTAGTTCTGGGATTTTAAAATGGCATCAGAACTACATTTCCCAGTGCCTAGTGCTCCTAATGAAGCCAGCAATGAGAACCATCTGGGTCAATTGCGATGAACTTGTGGATTCAGTACAGAGCTGCATACTAAGCTGTGGAGCAGCTAATCATAATCTACTTCAAACAAAAGATGGAGGCATTGTTGTTAAAAGTCCCATTTCCAAGTATTGAAAATGCCTGCTCTGTCTTCCATTCCTGATTCTGCAGTTTATAAATCCTCCATCCCTGACTCTAACTTCCATGCAGGCGTGTGAGATTGCTGTTTAAAATCTCACAACCTTGCAATCTAAAACACTACAAATAATAACGACTTGAAACTACAGATCATAAAATATCTAACGAGAGTGCATTTCCCAAAATCATAAATAATAAAAAGTTATAACAAACTTGTAAGCGCGGGGAACATTTTACAGGAAAGCGATGAACTGAAACGGGCTTCAAAGCAACATCAAGTTAAACATGTAAAAACTATTTGTATAAACCACAGAGCTACAGAATACTTAATGACAAAATATATGCCTGATTGCACATGGATCGCTTGTATGAGCAGACAGCAGTTTAAAAAGCTGCTCCAGTCATGGTATATATAAGAAATGCAGAAACAAGGACATCTACGGTATTTATTACTGGACTTTTAAAATGAAATCCTTGATTGACAAGACACTGAACAACATTTAAAACAGCATTTAATACAGGCAGCAAAACATTTTTAATATAGACTTTATTTGGTTTAGTAGTCTCGTTGTCAATCAACAAATTGATATTAAAAACACAGAACCTGCGTTTGTTAATAGAGTACCCAAGAGAGAGAGAGGGCAGTATTAAACACATCCTGAGCAGAAATCATCTCGTTAAGAAGCAATGGTATGCAGCCCATTACATTCCTAAAAGCTCTCTGGTGCCCCCTGCTGGAAACAGTACTGCTTTACACTGCAAGGTGCCTGCATGATAGCTGCAGTACACTGTGCTGTGTCTTGAGGTGCCGCAGATTCACCGTGGTATCGGGGGAAGGTTCCACAGAACCCACTGCAAGAGGCTGAGCAACGCATGAGAAAGGAAAGAGAAACGTGCATTCATAATAACAATCTATTTAATATATTACTAATGTGAGGTAACACAATCCGAATGCTCAACAAGACGATGAATACAAGACGTACTCGTTCATATTTGAGTCTGTGAGCTTTTGATCTGAACAGATTGTGATTAGGGGGGACCCTGTTTATCAAGCAGGTTTATTCTTTTGTTTTCAGAAAATATTTCTGTATTCAGTCTGCAATTCTGAGAATGTTCTCGAGTTCTGAGAGCCTGCAACTGACTTCACTTCTTCACACACTAAGTGCAGGGAGAGGATTACACACCTGTGTGAATTGTATGGTGTCTTTTAAGGTCTCGTAACTGTCTGAATCTCTTCCCACAAACATCACAGTGATGAGGTTTCTCTCCTGTGTGAATGACTTTGTGTTTTTTAAGGTTTCCTATGTGAATGAATGTCTTCCCACACTCAGTGCAGTGATGAGGTTTCTCTCCTGTGTGAATGCTCTGGTGTCTTTTAAGGTCTCCTAACTGTATGAATCTCTTATCACAAACATCACAGTGATGAGGTTTCTCTCCTGTGTGAATGGCTTTGTGTTTTTTAAGGTTTCCTATGTGACTGAATGTCTTCCCACACTCAGTGCAGTGATGAGGTTTCTCTCCTGTGTGAATGCGCTGGTGGATTTTAAGGTCTCCTAACTGTCTGAATCTCTTCCCACAAACATCACAGTGATGAGGTTTCACTCCTGTGTGAATGGCTTTGTGTTTTTTAAGGTTTCCTATGAGACTGAATCTCTTCCCACAAACATCACAGTGATAAGGTTTCTCTCCTATGTTAATGCGCTGGTGTGAATGAAGATTTCCTAACTGTGTGAAACTCTTATCACTGGTCTGTATGTGGGAAGGTTTCTCTCCTGTGTGAATGCGCTGGTGTCTTTTAAGCAGTGATATATGATTGAAACTCTTCCCACAATCAGCCCAGGAACACGTAGTCCCTCCTGTGGGGTTTCCCTTGTGAGTTTCAGGAACGTCTAATTGACAAGAACTCCTCCCATCTTTAATAGAATGAGGTAAGGTCTTCAAGCTGCCCTGGGTTTCTGAATTGTTAAAACATGCAGAATGTGGCGTCTCTGTACTCTCCACAGTAAGTGGGTGTCTGTCTTGTAAAGAAGGGATTGTAACTGAGTGAGTTCTCAATGTCTTCACATACTCTTCTTGGGGTGTCGTTTCTCTGTGTTTCTTGCTCTGTGGTTTGCCTCTAGAAGAGTTTTTGCACTGGGGTGATAGAGTGGAGTCGTGTTCTCCTTCATCTACTTTAGAAGCTAAAGAAAGAAAGAGAAGAGAGACAAAGGTTATTGTACAGCATTCTTCCACATGTACTGTTCTGCAGGGCTTCATGTCATAAACATGACAATAATAACACAGCAATGCTTACTGTGAGACGCACAAGAGTGAAATGAACCGCTGAGAGCAAACATTACAGTCCCTGGGATAGTTGTAGTGAGATGAGTGTTTAAAAATGATATTGTATTTGAATAAAGTGTAAGAAATAAAATAAGACTGATGAGTCATACAATACGGGGTTCACTCTCATTGTGGCGATGCTGCTGCATACTCTCCACAGAAATGCTCTACTGAAATGTTTCTTCTGGTGACGCTAAGCAACCCGACTGGATCTGACATCACCCAGTGATGGGACATGTGATCCCTGCAGCTCCGTAAAGCTGTGGGAGCAGCACAACTGCAAACAGTCTATCAGAAATGGGGAAAGGCACAGATCTAACACAGGGGTGTCCAAAGCTGGCCCTTCCACTCCTGCTCTTTGTTCCAACCCTGTTCTGAGTTGTTTAATTGAACCAATTAAAGCTCCATCCAGGCACAGGAGCAGCACTTTATAGAAGTGAACCTGTTCAATGAGGAGTGGAATGGACTCCAGGAGCGTGATTGGACAGCGCTGATCTCACAGCATTCTAAAGAGGCGTGGCAGCGGCTGCACATCTAACGTGATTGGACAGCGCTGATCTCACAGCATTCTAAAGAGGCGTGGCAGTGGCTGCACATCTAGCGTTATTGGACAGCGCTGATCTCACAGCATTCTAAAGAGGCGTGGCAGTGGCTGCACATCTAGCAGGTGCCTCAGGAGCAAGCACAGTGATGTCCTTGTTGACATAGTGGATGGGCAGTTCCCCTTGGTTAATATATTAATCTCAAGCACACTTCTGGTGTTCAGTACCAGGTTCTGGATCAATAGGCAGCTCAATGCTGCTTGTTTTGTGGGATTACCTCCAAATCCCAGATCACATCCAGATGGAGAATCATCACACAGGTTGGATCCCAGCTTGTTGTTCTCCTCAAGTGTACAGACATTATTTTCAGTAGGAAGTTCCTCTGGGATGGAGACACATTCCTGTTCTATGAATTCCTCTTTAATAGGAACACACTCCTGTTCAGGGACGTCTTCATCTTTAACACATGGCAGCTCTGTAACCTGTATTAGACTTGCACACCACTCCTGCTCAAAGGACTCCTCTTGTGTGTAAACTGCTTCTATCTTTGGCCCTTCCTGTGCTTCAGATTCGGGGATAGCGTGGCTCTCTATGGGATCTGTGGGAAACAAAATTGTATAAAATTACAACTCTTACTTACTAGCTAGGCTCCTCTACAAAGCCAGCCCCTTGTCAGAATGACTGAATAGATTCAATTCTTTTAGTCTGTCTGCATACGCCTTTTAAACCCGGGATAATTCTGGTTGCTCTTCTTTGCACTCTTTCTAGAGCAGCAGTATCCTTTTTGTAACGCGGTGACCAGAACTGAACAGAATATTCTAGATGTGGTCTTGCTAATGCATTGTAAAGTTTTAACATTACTTCCCTTGATTTAAATTCAACACTTTTCACAATATATCCGAGCATCTTGTTGGGCAGCAGTGTGGCGTAGTGGTTAGGGCTCTGGACTCTTGACCGGAGGGTTGTGGGTTCAATCCCTATGGGACATTGGGTATGGGACACTGCTGCTGTACCCTTGAGCAAGGTACTTTACCTAAATTGCTCCAGTAAAAACCCAACTGTATAAAAGGGTAATTGTATGTAAAAATAATGTGATATCTTGTAATAATTGTAAGTCGCCCTGGATAAGGGCGTCTGCTAAGAAATAAATAATAATAATAATAATAATAATAATAATAGCTTCCCCACATTGTCTAGATGAAGCCAGCGGGTCTAAGAGGAGCTATTTCTCTTATTTTATTGATTTATTTTTAATTAATACAGTTACTTTACCCTTTTTTAACTCACAAATTAAAACACATTGTCCCTCACAGCAGGAAACCGCACAACAGCTGAGGACAACAGAGGTAAGTCTCAGCAAAGTGTCTGAGGAATGTCTTTCTGTGAACTCATACTGTATTGTGATAATGGCTGGGATGGAAACTGTCAACACAGAATACAAGTTTCAACGTGTCAAATACAACGAGCAGACAAGGGGCTGCAGCAGGAGAGCTGCTGATTCTCAAAGCAGCTTCATGGAAACAAGTGATTTACACAATTCTGACTCTTCAAAGTGCAGCAATATGTTTTTTTGTACAAACTCCACCTGTGTAATAATCATTAATAACAACATTGGAAGCTTACTTGTGCAACGCCATGTGAACTGTATATATACATTCAATCACATCCCTTCTATTCTGTTATACCCTGTATTAGTAAGTGTCTGGCTTTGAAACAATATGAGCGTTCGTTTCCTAATTCTGTTATACCCTGTATTAGTAAGTGTCTGGATTTTAAACAATATGAGCGATCGTTTCCTAATTCTGTTATACTCTGTATTAGTAAGTGTCTGGATTTTAAACAATATGAGCGATCGTTTCCTAATTCTGTTTACCATCAGCTGAACAATGTACTTTATTTACTTATTTTATGATTAGAATTTTTCTAACAAACAAACTGCAGCTTCACGCTGTTTTGAGCAAATGATAGATTTTAATAATAGAATAGACACTGTTATAGTATAATATATACTGCACCACTATCCATTCTTAATACACACTGTTATAGTATAATATATACTGCACCGCTATCCATTCTTAATAATACACACTGTTATAGTATAATATATACTGCACCACTATCCATTCTTAATACACACTGTTATAGTATAATATATACTGCACCACTATCCATTCTTAATAATACACACTGTTATAGTATAATATATACTGCACCACTATCCATTCTTAATAATACACACTGTTATAGTATAATATATACTGCACCACTATCCATTCTCAATACACACTGTTATAGTATAATATATACTGCACCACTATCCATTCTTAATACACACTGTTATAGTATAATATATACTGCACCACTATCCATTCTTAATAATACACACTGTTATAGTATAATATATACTGTACCACTATCCATTCTTAATACACACTGTTATAGTATAATATATACTGCACCACTATCCATTCTTAATAATACACACTGTTATAGTATAATATATACACCACCACTATCCATTCTTAATAATACACACTGTTATAGTATAATATATACTGCACCACTATCCATTCTTAATACACACTGTTATAGTATAATATATACTGCACCACTATCCATTCTTAATAATACACACTGTTATAGTATAATATATACTGCACCACTATCCATTCTTAATAATACACACTGTTATAGTATAATATATACTGCACCACTATCCATTCTTAATAATACACACTGTTATAGTATAATATATACTGTACCACTATCCATTCTTAATACACACTGTTATAGTATAATATATACTGCACCACTATCCATTCTTAATAATACACACTGTTATAGTATAATATATACTGCACCACTATCCATTCTTAATACACACTGTTATAGTATAATATATACTGCACCACTATCCATTCTTAATAATACACACTGTTATAGTATAATATATACTGTACCACTATCCATTCTTAATACACACTGTTATAGTATAATATATACTGCACCACTATCCATTCTTAATAATATACACTGTTATAGTATAATATATACTGCACCACTATCCATTCTTAATACACACTGTTATAGTATAATATATACTGCACCACTATCCATTCTTAATAATACACACTGTTATAGTATAATATATACTGCACCACTATCCATTCTTAATAATCCACACTGTTATAGTATAATATATACTGCACCACTATCCATTCTTAATACACACTGTTATAGTATAATATATACTGCACCACTATCCATTCTTAATAATACACACTGTTATAGTATAATATATACTGCACCACTATCCATTCTTAATAATACACACTGTTATAGTATAATATATACTGCACCACTATCCATTCTTAATAATACACTGTTATAGTATAATATATACTGCACCACTATCCATTCTTAATAATACACACTGTTATAGTATAATATATACTGCACCACTATCCATTCTTAATAATACACACAGTTATAGTATAATATATACTGCACCACTATCCATTCTTAATACACACTGTTATAGTATAATATATACTGCACCACTATCCATTCTTAATACACACTGTTATAGTATAATATATACTGCACCACTATCCATTCTTAATACACACTGTTATAGTATAATATATACTGCACCGCTATCCATTCTTAATACACACTGTTATAGTATAATATATACTGCACCACTATCCATTCTTAATAATACACGCTGTTATAGTATAATATATACTGCACCACTATCCATTCTTAATACACACTGTTATAGTATAATATATACTGCACCACTATCCATTCTTAATAATACACACTGTTATAGTATAATATATACTGCACCACTATCCATTCTTAATAATACACACTGTTATAGTATAATATATACTGCACCACTATCCATTCTTAATACACACTGTTATAGTATAATATATACTGCACCACTATCCATTCTTAATAATACACACTGTTATAGTATAATATATACTGCACCACTATCCATTCTTAATAATACACACTGTTATAGTATAATATATACTGCACCACTATCCATTCTTAATAATACACTGTTATAGTATAATATATACTGCACCACTATCCATTCTTAATAATACACTGTTATAGTATAATATATACTGCACCACTATCCATTCTTAATAATACACACTGTTATAGTATAATATATACTGCACCACTATCCATTCTTAATAATACACACAGTTATAGTATAATATATACTGCACCACTATCCATTCTTAATACACACTGTTATAGTATAATATATACTGCACCACTATCCATTCTTAATACACACTGTTATAGTATAATATATACTGCACCACTATCCATTCTTAATACACACTGTTATAGTATAATATATACTGCACCGCTATCCATTCTTAATACACACTGTTATAGTATAATATATACTGCACCACTATCCATTCTTAATAATACACGCTGTTATAGTATAATATATACTGCACCACTATCCATTCTTAATACACACTGTTATAGTATAATATATACTGCACCACTATCCATTCTTAATAATACACACTGTTATAGTATAATATATACTGCACCACTATCCATTCTTAATAATACACACTGTTATAGTATAATATATACTGCACCACTATCCATTCTTAATACACACTGTTATAGTATAATATATACTGCAGCGCTATCCATTCTTAATAATACACACTGTTATAGTATAATATATACTGCACCACTATCCATTCTTAATAATACACACTGTTATAGTATAATATATACTGCACCACTATCCATTCTTAATAATACACACTGTTATAGTATAATATATACTGTACCACTATCCATTCTTAATAATACACACTGTTATAGTATAATATATACTGCAGCACTATCCATTCTTAATACACACTGTTATAGTATAATATATACTGTACCACTATCCATTCTTAATAATACACACTGTTATAGTATAATATATACTGCACCACTATCCATTCTTAATAATACACACTGTTATAGTATAATATATACTGCACCACTATCCATTCTTAATAATACACACTGTTATAGTATAATATATACTGCACCACTATCCATTCTTAATACACACTGTTATAGTATAATATATACTGCACCACTATCCATTCTTAATAATACACACTGTTATAGTATAATATATACTGTACCACTATCCATTCTTAATAATACACACTGTTATAGTATAATATATACTGCACCACTATCCATTCTTAATAATACACACTGTTATAGTATAATATATACTGCACCACTATCCATTCTTAATAATACACACTGTTATAGTATAATATATACTGCACCACTATCCATTCTTAATACACACTGTTATAGTATAATATATACTGCACCACTATCCATTCTTAATAATACACACTGTTATAGTATAATATATACTGCACCACTATCCATTCTTAATACACACTGTTATAGTATAATATATACTGCACCACTATCCATTCTTAATAATACACACTGTTATAGTATAATATATACTGTACCACTATCCATTCTTAATAATACACACTGTTATAGTATAATATATACTGCACCACTATCCATTCTTAATAATACACACTGTTATAGTATAATATATACTGCACCACTATCCATTCTTAATAATACACACTGTTATAGTATAATATATACTGTACCACTATCCATTCTTAATAATACACACTGTTATAGTATAATATATACTGCACCACTATCCATTCTTAATAATACACACTGTTATAGTATAATATATACTGCACCACTATCCATTCTTAATACACACTGTTATAGTATAATATATACTGCACCACTATCCATTCTTAATAATACACACTGTTATAGTATAATATATACTGCACCACTATCCATTCTTAATACACACTGTTATAGTATAATATATACTGTACCACTATCCATTCTTAATAATACACACTGTTATAGTATAATATATACTGCACCACTATCCATTCTTAATAATACACACTGTTATAGTATAATATATACTGCACCACTATCCATTCTTAATAATACACACTGTTATAGTATAATATATACTGCACCACTATCCATTCTTAATACACACTGTTATAGTATAATATATACTGTACCACTATCCATTCTTAATAATACACACTGTTATAGTATAATATATACTGCACCACTATCCATTCTTAATAATACACGCTGTTATAGTATAATATATACTGCACCGCTATCCATTCTTAATACACACTGTTATAGTATAATATATACTGCACCGCTATCCATTCTTAATAATACACACTGTTATAGTATAATATATACTGCACCACTATCCATTCTTAATAATACACACTGTTATAGTATAATATATACTGCACCACTATCCATTCTTAATAATACACACTGTTATAGTATAATATATACTGCACCACTATCCATTCTTAATACACACTGTTATAGTATAATATATACTGCACCACTATCCATTCTTAATACACACTGTTATAGTATAATATATACTGCACCACTATCCATTCTTAATAATACACACTGTTATAGTATAATATATACTGCACCACTATCCATTCTTAATACACACTGTTATAGTATAATATATACTGCACCACTATCCATTCTTAATAATACACACTGTTATAGTATAATATATACTGTACCACTATCCATTCTTAATAATACACACTGTTATAGTATAATATATACTGCACCACTATCCATTCTTAATAATACACACTGTTATAGTATAATATATACTGCACCACTATCCATTCTTAATACACACTGTTATAGTATAATATATACTGTACCACTATCCATTCTTAATACACACTGTTATAGTATAATATATACTGCACCACTATCCATTCTTAATACACACTGTTATAGTATAATATATACTGTACCACTATCCATTCTTAATAATACACACTGTTATAGTATAATATATACTGTACCACTATCCATTCTTAATACACACTGTTATAGTATAATATATACTGCACCGCTATCCATTCTTAATAATACACACTGTTATAGTATAATATATACTGCACCACTATCCATTCTTAATAATACACACTGTTATAGTATAATATATACTGCACCACTATCCATTCTTAATAATACACGCTGTTATAGTATAATATATACTGCACCACTATCCATTCTTAATAATACACACTGTTATAGTATAATATATACTGCACCACTATCCATTCTTAATAATACACACTGTTATAGTATAATATATACTGCACCGCTATCCATTCTTAATAATACACACTGTTATAGTATAATATATACTGCACCACTATCCATTCTTAATAATACACACTGTTATAGTATAATATATACTGCACCACTATCCATTCTTAATAATACACACTGTTATAGTATAATATATACTGTACCACTATCCATTCTTAATAATACACACTGTTATAGTATAATATATACTGTACCACTATCCATTCTTAATAATACACACTGTTATAGTATAATATATACTGTACCACTATCCATTCTTAATAATACACACTGTTATAGTATAATATATACTGCACCACTATCCATTCTTAATAATACACACTGTTATAGTATAATATATACTGCACCACTATCCATTCTTAATAATACACACTGTTATAGTATAATATATACTGCACCACTATCCATTCTTAATACACACTGTTATAGTATAATATATACTGCACCACTATCCATTCTTAATAATACACACTGTTATAGTATAATATATACTGCACCACTATCCATTCTTAATAATACACACTGTTATAGTATAATATATACTGCACCCTATCCAATCTTAATAATACACACTGATTAGAGTATAATATA
>NW_026707783.1:0-20610 GCF_902713425.1 Acipenser ruthenus
CTTAAAATTTTAAACTCTGTCTGAAAGATCTTTTCAAAAGATCTGTCCTCTTCAGAAAGAGAAAAAAATAAAAGAAAAAAGAAACACAGCAATTGCTCTGGCTTTTCTGTTCTGTACCACATTGTGGATCGTTATTGCTGTGTTACCTGTTTGACAATGTGAGCAATAATCCTTACACTATCAGTGCACTGGAGGGGATATTTTGAAAAGTGCTTTGAAAGCTAGGTAATGTGCTCTTCCATTTCATCATCATGATCATCATCATCATGATCATCATCATGATCATCATCATCATCATCATGATCATCATCATGATCATCATGATCCTCATCGTGATCATCATCATGATCATCATGATCCTCATCGTGATCATCATGATCATCATGATCATCATCATGATCATCATGATCATGATCATGATCATGAAGAAGCTACAGTGATTTTCACATTTGCATTAGGTGTGAATGCTATATCCAGAGAAAAAAAGTGCCTACCTTTCAAACTGGGAAGAGCTCGAGGGTGATAAAGATCTGGCCTCTTCTAGTCTTCCTGCTTACTTTTTTTTTTTTTTTTTTTTTTTATTTAGTCGTTGCCAGTGGTTTTCACCCCAGTTTTCTCCCCAATTTGGAATGCCCAATTATTATTTTTATCCCGGTTCACCGTTGCAACCCCCGGCGACTCGGGAAATGGAGGCTGAAACACGCGTCCTCCGAAACGTGCTCCTGCCAATCCGTCATTTTTCACGCTGCGGATCCACAGCGATGCCACCAGACCTATAGTGCTGGAGGACAACACAGATCTGAATGGCTCCACTGCAGACCCACAGGCGTCCTATCGGCCACAGGGGTCGCTGGTGCGCAGTGAACCATGGATTGCCCTGCCAACCTAATCCCTCCCTACCCGGGCAGTGCTCAGCCAATTGTGCGCCGCCACTAGGAACCCTTGGTCGCGATCAGCAACGACATAGCCTGGATTTGAACCTGCGATCTCGAGGCTATAGGGCACATCCTGCACTCCATGCTGAGCGCCTTTACTGGACGTGCCACTCAGAAGCCCTCGTCTTCCTGCTTAAAGTGTGAGGAAATCCAAACCTTTTGTGTTTGTTTTGTTGGTTACAATAAAAGTGTGCAATCTATGCATCTCCATTTGTGTGGTTTTCTGACTTCCTGCTAGTTCCTGACCTGGTAGACCAATCCGACCTGTTAAAGTAATCTGCAATAAAAGTCTGAAAGTACAGAGCGTGCAAAGAGAAATTTAATCAAACCATTACACTACACTTGTTCTTGAATTATGTAGTGTTTTTCCCTTTTGATTCTTGTTTTGTCATTTTGGCATTATGGATTCATTGACATAGCCTGGATTCATTGTATATTCCTCCTAAAGCCTCTGAAAAACCATGTGGATTAAAACTCTTAAGAGTAACAGATCTATAAAAAATAAAGTAACAGATCTATAGATAAAACAGAGTAAATAAGGAGGCTGTGTGGTCCAGTGGTTAAAGAAAAGGGCTTGTAACCAGGAGGTCCCCGGTTCAAATCCCACCTCAGCCACTGACTCATTGTGTGACCCTGAGCAAGTCATTTAACCTCCTTGTGCTCTGTCTTTCGGGTGAGACGTAGTTGTAAGTGACTCTGCAGCTGATGCATCGTTCACACCCTGTAAGTCGCCTTGGATAAAGGCGTCTGCTAAATAACCAAATAATAAATAATAAATACCAACAGTTCAAAACCAATTAAATAGATAGAGGACTAAAGGATTTCTCATTAACTGGTGATGGCAGAATGCAAGCAGGAAAGGCAGGTTGTGTGCAATGCATTAGCGCATATGCAAGTTACAGATAATTAGATCATTTGTTCTTCCTTGAACTGAAGACAGTGTGTATAATAATAATAATAAAGCCACAGTGGTGTCACATTTCCTTTTAGGTATGAATGCTATGTGCAAAACCTTTCAGACTGGGAAGAGCTAGAGGGTGATCCAGTGTTTCATGATTTCTTGCAAATACTTCAGTTGTGAAGACATGTCATCAACACTTGTGATGACTTATTAGAAGACCGGTTGAATTTAACCCATAATCTCCCTGGTTTGTATGTGACCTGTCTACCAAGTGAGCAGAAGTAGCTGCATTAATTATTTTATTTATTTATTTATTTATTTATTTATTTATTTATTTATTTATTTCTTAGCAGACGCCCTTATCCAGGGCGACTTGCAGTCGTAAACAAAAAAAACATTTCAAGATTGGTGCAAATCTTTACTAACAAAGGTATAATAGAGTGCGGTAGATGCGATTTTATATTGACAACAACCTGGCCAACATTTCCATTCAGGCCTGTTCAGTCTTCCTACTGCACAGTACTGTGTTCCACTTTGTTCTGCATCCAACAGCCTCCGCACTTCAGCAGTAATGGAGGTCAAAGACCTGTTGCTAGGTTACACAGACTTTGTGCGGGTAGCAGATTTGATCCTAAATATTTTGCAATGCGGCAGTAGTAATTTTTAGCAATATTAGCCTACAGCAGTAATAAGATTATATCCCATGAGAATCAAATGAGAGAAAATAAAAATAAAAAATACAGTAAATAATTATGTTTGCGAATGATTACGACTAGAGCAGTTAAACTTAAATATTTGGTTATAAGAGTAAATCCCATTAAGAGCAAGTAGGAAGTACAATAAATGGATAAGAGCGATTTCAAATACGAGCAATTGCAAAAAATGTGAATAGTTACCTTTTAAGAGTAAAATCAAGTACAAGATACAGAAAATTATAATTATGATTTAGAGCAGTATTAGAATACAGAAAATTGTGGAGCAGTTAAGTGGATGTCCTGGTACAACTGGGTGCTGTATAGTCGAGTTGTGAGGCTTACCGATGCTGTCTGAACAGGTGTGTCTTGAGGAGGTGCCGAAAAGGTGGTAAGAGACTGAGCAATCCTGATATCCGTAGGTAGATTGTTCCACCACTGAGGGGCAAGAGTGGAGAAGGAGTGGGCTCTGGAGGAGGGGTGGTACAGCTAATCTGCTAGTGGCAGAGGAGCGAGAGGGGGTGTAGGGAGAAATATGTCTAGCGGTAGGAGGGGACAGAAAGGTTGAGAAAGTGATAGGCAAGAACAAGAGTTTTGAATTGGTTGTGAGCGGCAATAGGGAGCCAGTGGAGGGAACGGAGCAGCGGAGAAGCGTGGGAGAAACGAGGAAGGGAAAAGACAAGGCGAGCAGCAGAGTTTTGGATGAGCCTGAGCGGACGGATAGCGGAAGGAGGGAGGCCGGCCAGGAGTGAGTTGCAGTAGTCAAGACGGGAAAGTACCACTGCCTGAACCAGGAGCTGTGTGAAGTAGTCAGTGAAGAAGGGTCAAATTCTACGTATGTTGCTGAGGAATAAAAATAAGTCACAGAAACATAACTCTGGTGAAAGCTTATCCTAGTCAGCTTCAAGTAAGGTTTATCAAGTACATAATAAACAAATGCTCTGCCTCTAGCATTGTAATATTATGGTAACCGCATTGTTACTGTGGAATCGGACTGTGCTGTGAAGTTACTATGTGCTTTAGTACACTAGTAACTTGTAGTGATGAATACAAATTACAGGAAGTTACGCTAAGATTATACAATGCTCCAGTTTGAATAAGAAAATGAATTTGAACGGTGCAACGGTGGTAGAGCAGGGAAACTAGGCTTATGATACGAGGCAAGTTTAAAAACTCAGTCGAGAAAAGATTTGTAGCTCGGATTTAACAGATATTTTTGAAATGTTAATTGGTACAATTGCACTCAAATTTACTGCACCTTTTGGCTTTCCTGTTTTGTCAGAGGCCAAATAAAGAGTAAATTCTTTACACAATATGTTAACAAATGAACCTGTTTTTAAATGTGACCAGCTAGTTCTGCCACATCCAGGGATGGTTGTGCAAACACAGCTATCCCGTACAATCAAGAAATACCATGTCCAAAAGATAGAACGTCCACATCTAGCATAAAAGAACATTGGCATGTTATGCAATGTAAGCCACAGATTTTTTTAAAGAATAATGCTAAACAAGTAGTGGATTTAAAAGACAAAACAGAGTGTAAAGTAAAGCACATGTCAATGTTGGTCTTGGGGGAATAAAAAAATTGGGGTGTATTTTGTTTTGGGCTCTACAGAATATAACTAACACAATAAACCTAATCTGCCTATGGAAAGGTAGGGGGAATTGATTCTACTCGACATGGTCATTTAGAGCTACCTTGTTGAAGTTACTAAAACGATCAGATGCCAGCAATCTGAGCAATCGGACTCCTGCTAGGTCTGCTCTGAACTGAGTTGTAATGTAATACCCTATCCACACTAACTCAATTTATATGATCAACACACGCTGAAACCATGTGATTGCCGTTCATTTCATTTAAAGCATGATGAGCTTCCATTATAAACGTAGTGTGCAAAATATATAAACACACTTCAAAGATATAGGATGTTCAACCAAAAATGGTGCTTTTATCAAAATTAGCAATTTTTCATCTGGAATTTCCAGAAATATACTCATTTTAAAATATGTTTTATAAAAAACAAATCAATGTGCCTGTATGTTGGTTTAAAGGTTGCAGTTTTGTACAATTAATACATTGGACTTCACTAGATTTCTAACGGAATGGTCCTCTTTTAATATGTTCTATATACCCCAGAACAGTTGAGTAATATGTATGTGTGTGTCTCTGTCTTTCAGATGCTGAACAAGATCCGAGAGGAGGAGAAACCTGAAGCGGGACCCACAGCCGAGTTAGACAAGCTCAGGCACACAGACTGGGTAAGAATAACTGGAGGCTTAGGAATTGTTAATGCACTTGTAAGTGTTTTCAATAACATAGGAATTATCTTTAGGAATAAATCCAAACAACTTGGATTAGTTCATGTGGAACAGGGCTGTCCAATCACAGTCCTGCAAGGCCATTCCACTCCAGGTTTAACAGGTACAATTATAGAATTAACTACTTCAGGGTCTGGATGGAAGTTTAATTGGTTCAACTATTTATTTAGACTGGGAATTTAACATTTCCCATAATCCAGAGGGTTAGTCTTGTACAAAGAGCAACTTTAGTCCTACATGAAGGCGTCCAATATAAATTGATTCGTCGTGAGGGTACGCCCGAGATCCTCCTTCACTCTTCCCAGCAATGTCTGATGTTTGAGCTTGTTAACCTGCTACCTGCAGAAGGAAGCTCAATTATTCAATTATGGATCAGCAATCAATTCAGGGACTCTCAATGCATTAGGACAACTAGTCCTAGACAAATGAAAAGAAACAATTGACACAAGAACAATACTAATTGTGCTTAAGAAATTCCCTGACTAAATGGTCTTGCATTCTGTCTTTAATATCCAACTACATTTTGTGTGTTATTTTTTATTTTTTTTAGATTTTACACATGTGCATATTATCTAGATTTAAGTTTAGCTAAAATTAGTCCTTTACATTTTGAACAGCTCTTGTAGTACCAATACCAAGACAATATACACTCACATACACACAAACACATACATATTGGGTTTCAGAGCTCCTAGGAGTCTTGGTCATGAAGCGTGCTTTGACTAATTCTCAAACATCTCTTCTTTCCCCCTGTTCTCCCTGACAGGCACGGCTCTGGGTGCAGTTGATGCGAGACCTGCGGAATGGTGTCAAGCTGAAGAAGGTCCAGGAGCAGCAGTTTGACCCGCTGCCTACCGAGTTTGAGCTCACCCCCTTCGAGATGCTCATGCAAGACATCCGCGCCCACAACTTCAAACTGCGCAAGGTCACGGTAAGACACTGCTCCACCCTCCCATCTAGTGTAACAGCTCAGCAACCTGGGGCCATAGTCAAGCTTTGGACTGTAGAAAATGTGTTAGAATAAAATGCATATAAAGCAGCTCATGGTTTGTAGGATATTAATTATTTTATTGCATGTTTAGGCTTTTAAGGAGTTCAGTTTCATACAGATGTATACTGATGCCAGTTCATTTAGTGCCAGTCATGTAACTGGGTGTTTTTAAAAAAAAAAAAAAAAAAAGAAAAAAGAAAAAAAAAATTATATGTAATCATATCATTGGAATGCTTAACAAATTGTTTAGTCAGTTTGTTTGAGTTCATTAATCACTTTCCAGTGACAATATGTTGTAATATCTTCTAAGGCTGCCTTAATTATAAAGTAAAATAGTTTATGGCAAATTACAAACAAATAAAATTATGTTTTTAGTCCATCCGTATGTTTCAAGCACTGTGTGAATATTTGAACCAGCACTAATTAATCTGACAAACTCCATTGTTTTAAACTCCATTGCAGTATATACAGTAGACATACTGTCCAAGTATACCCTGTAATTCAGGATTGTATTCATTTAGATTTTACCTTCTCCATTATGTAAAAAAGGATTGTACTGTATTTGTTTATTTAAGCAGGCGCCTTTATCCAAGGCAATTTAGAGACTAGGATGTGTGAACTATGCATTAGCTGCAGAGTCACTTGCAACAATGTCTCGCCCGAAAGACGGAGCACAAGGAGGTTAAGTGAGTTGCTTAGGGTCACACAATGAGTCAGTGAGTGAGCCAGGATTTGAACCGGGGACATCCTGATTACAAGCCCTTTTCTTTAACCACTGGACAACACAGCCTCACAGATGCATGTGTGTGTATTTATATAACACAGTTGATTAGTGCCAAACTGCACTGTCAGCTGTAGATTGATTTTAAGCAGACAACACTTACAAATCATGCTGTGTTCCACTGGATTGTAGAGGGTATTACACCAATCATTTCAATACAGGTTTGTAGAGAGGCTGGATTAGACAGGTTTTACTGTAATCTGTTCATGCGTTACTATTGAACACAATTAATCTACAGTCTGCACAGTGTGTGGCTAGAGGCCGACGTGTCAATGGCTTCATACCAGTTTATCAATCACTCCTAATCGAAATGCTTTCCCTAGGTTGACAGCAGCATCACAACACGGGTAAAGAAGGATGCTCATGAACTCATCCTGGATTTTATCAGATCTCGACCTCCATTAAAACCGGTGAGAGGACCTTGTATGTGACTTGAACCCATTTCATTAAACCCTGTCTGGTATTATTTACTTCCTGCTAGTCACCTGCCTCTTTAGTAAGAACTTTCTGACTCCTCTATTTTAAAAGCTCTCAGATGTATTCTAATACAGAGCACTGCTGGTCTTTCACCATGATGATTCCATTTCCTTTACAAGCAGACAATAAACAAAAGATAAGACTGTGTGTGTTTTATATTTGTGTATATATATATATATATATATATATATATATATATATTATATAAAAAATAAAAACTGAATATTTTTAGGCATCTGAAAGGAGACTTCGGCCACTGCCTGAGAAGGAGCGCACCCTCCATGAGAAAATCCTGGCAGGAATCAAGCAAGAGAGGAAGCTGCGACCAGTGGAGTCCCCCTGCCAGAACAGGAGAAGTACGCACTCTAACCAGTCACTGGGTTCCTAATGTGTGTATTCAGGGTTGCACATGCATAGCGACTATGTTTTGCATATGGAAAATTCCACAATCAAAACTTTTAACATGCATTTCTTACAGCTGTAACAACTTGTATTCGCCATAGAAAGATCTTGAAGGTTATGGTTAAGAAAGGGGGTGCTACAGTGACCTTCTAGCCATGCCCATTAAACTCCAACACATTGGCCAATACAGCTACAGGAAGGGCACTGAGCTGCTTGGAATGCCGCACCTTTCTATACAACACTGACCATGTGATTTGATAGTTGGTGGAACCCATGTTTTTTGTTTCAATGGCAACCATTGAACTTAAATCTGCAGTGACTGTAGGAATTTGGTGGTGATCCCGAGATGTTCTGTGAGAGACGTATTTAATATTAAAAGATTTTACTCCCATCTCAAGAATATTGCTAGAAGTCAGAACAACATATCGGTTATTGCAATTATTTTTATTTGCTGCCAGTAAAGCAGAGAATTGATCTGTACATCTGATTCTTACATACAAGGCTCTTATAGATGTGCTTCTTGGCTATATCTCTGTAGTACCACTCTATATATATTCGCTGTTTCACTTCCATATAATATATGACTGACCTTTTTGTCATTTAACACTGTGGAGCGTCTCAAACTATCAAATCATACTCTAAAACTAGGCTTAAAACAAATTTAATGTGGCTCACTCCAGTTGCTATTTTTTTTAATGTGGCCTTTTGTGTGTTTTTTGTTGTTTTTTTTCTCCTCCCTCCTCTGCAGTGCATTCAGATGGCATTGTCCACAAGGCGCTACTGTATATAAAACTGTATTGTTCTGTGTCTCCCTAGACTTTGGCTCCCTGCCCTGCATTGTCCAGGCCTACTCCAGTGATGTGATGTCCACCTCTTGCATTGACCTCTCCATGCCAGAGGGTGCTGCCAGAGCCCCACCGCAACGCCCTCGGGTCCTGCTCAAGGCACCGACCCTGGCTGAGATGGACGAGTTGAATATCTCTGAGGTAAGAAGAGAAAGCAGCCCACTGTATAAACTGCGTTTCTCGCAAGCTGTCCGCTAGAATAACATCATTACGAACGAGAGGAGGTCATTTAAGCCCATCAATGCTCATCAGGGCCTATATTTATCATTTGTGCATTAATAAATGATTTGATGTGTTCGTATTCAAAGTTTTGAATAGTCACACGCATAATAATGAAATCCTGATTCATCAATCTTGCGTAAGGCACTCGTATGAATGTTTCTAAGTAAGAGGTGTTAATGTTACTAAAGTTGTTCGCACAGGGAAATATTTGCATTTTAAACACCCTTATATAGCCAACCAAATATAGCTGTCTGTCACTCCTCAGTTTTCTAGGTGACTGTCCATACCACTGCCATTTAGCCCCAGCATTTAGTAGACAAATACATGCAGCAGATATAAATGGCACATTAATTGAATAGTAATGTTTTCTGTTCACAAAATGTAATTAATTCACTGTTGTTGCTTTTTTAGTGTTACATGAGAACTGTCTATAGCACTGATCGTGTTGGGGAACCCAGCAATTGAAGGAAAATCCCTTTTTACTCCAATTTGTTTTTCTTCCTTGTAAAGAAATTGAATGTACCGAGGACAGTATGACTCCAAAACCCCAGGCATCAATGCGCCAAGAGGGTTGTGAATTGCTAGTTATGTCTCTGATCTGCCTTTGAAAGCTATTAGTGGCCAAAAATCCAATAGTAGACAGAATTTGAATATGTCCAGCAATAGGTTGTGTGCACTTGGTTGGTCTGTGCAACCTAGGACCCAACGTCTCACACAGTTCCATTAGGACTGCCTTTGGAAAAGTTCTTCTGTACTTGCTGTGAATAAATCCTATCGATCCCGAAACACTTTTGCCATTTTCAAATTATGAATGTCTTCTGTAATTACCGGTGCACAACCGAAACAAGGGAGTCACAAAAACATTACCTTCTGCTTATTAAATAATAATCATGGTGGTTGTAACCAATATTTAGATCATACTACTGCCTAAATATTAATAACAATATTAATAATAGCATATTTGGCATAACTGCAATCAGTCGCAATTTCAGCAATTCTTGCATCAATAACATAACCCCAATGAGTGTTGTTATTTTAATATTGCACTCCTTGCGCGTCTTTAGCCGATGTTTAATAGGAGTTTGATCTTCTCTTGCAGGACCATCATTCTAACACAAGGAAACTATCCAGAGTGTGTGTGAGTCTACGAACATTCTCACGCAGACCTCTGTGTTGATAAATTACATGCTTTCTGTTTGAATGTGCCGACGCATGGTTTAGAAGGGAATGCTTGCGTGCGCATGAATGATAAATATAGACCCAGGTTCCAAATAGATGGTTAGTATGTCTGTCTCAATCAAAACTTTATCAAGTTGACACTAAAGATCACCAATGAGCCACACGAGTAAAGAGTCTCCTACCCCTGTCCTAAATCTGAACACTTTTTATTTACAGATATATATATATTTACAGATATAATATATATATATATATATATATATATTTACAGATATATATATATATATATATATATATATATATATATATATATATATATATATTTATATATATATATATATATATATATATATATATATATATATATATATATATATTGTTCAACAATTTATATATAACAAAACATCTCAGAAGATATTTATTTATATATATATATATATATATATATATATATATATAAATATAAATCTTCTGAGATGTTTTGTTGCTATTATTACTTACAGCTTAAATCCATGGATAATGTATTTTTGCAGTGGCTTGGTGGAGTATGCAGGTTGTGATGGTGATCCATTCTACACAGTGCAGCTGGCTATTTCAAAGGGGAGGTCGTTTTTAATTGGATTTTGGCAACAGCACAGCACGGCTAATTTTAAATAAGTGTCATGCATTTTCATGAGTGAAACTGCCTGGCAGTGGGAATTAAATTAACAAGATAACAGCCGAGCAACTCTGCCATTTCAGAACCATATTGTGGACCTGTAGATCTGACACCCCACCCAGCTTGGTGTGGAAGTAATTCTATTACGCCTGGATTGGAGGAGTGTCACCTCTTTACATGGAGACAATGGGATTAGGATTTGTTTATGAAAAAAAATATTCAATTAGTTGTAGCTAACAAAATAATTCTATAAATCTTCCCCATTTTCCACTTGCATTAACTACATAGATTTCAGATGTTTAGTTTTGAAAGAAATGCATGTCATAGCAAACTTTAAAATATGATGGGGGTTAAATAGTTTTCAGTTTGCTTGCCTGGCCTTCCAGGAAGTCTGTTACTGCTTTACTTCTTAAATATCAATCTGTTTTATTTACTACCTCATGTAAGAACTAAGCAGTTGCTCCCAGCAGTCTTGCTGCAATCCGAATACTTCACCTGCAGCACAGGAAGTGGTTAGTTACCAGGAAGCACAATTTGAATATGCAGATGTTTCACAGAATATTACATGAAGTTCTACATTCATTAAAATAAATTACCTGCAAATGACCACAAGACATTCATCATCGTGATAAGGGATACATTGATGTCTCCAAATGGGGAAGTTGATTAGAGAAAAGACAATTTTGCTACGATAAGTGTGTTTTTGTATTGAGTGAATGGGAATTGGATCTGGAATACATTATTACTAGTGATTTGTAACGTATGGTTCTCACTGTATCCATCCTCTAACATAATAATGTTTTCCCCATCCTTGCTGGAGTAGCTGAGACGCAGAGTTTTGAGACGGGTCCAAGTGTGTGTTCATTTTCTTCACTGTGTTCCAGGAAGAAGAGTCTCCGAATGGGGACATGAAGAGGGTGGAGAGTTCGCCGGTGCCTCTGAAGCGCAACCACTCCTTCTCTGAGCGAGACCTGGTCCAGCTGCAGAGCGAGATGGCACAGTCACAGTCTGCGTCGGCACACTTTGCTGGGAGAGGGGAGCGGCCGCGCTCTGGAAGTGTGGGCCTCTCATCCAGGGATGCGATTCACTATAGGGGTCAGTCTGTGCTCTCCACTGCTCCTTGCTTGTATTCATGCTCTGAGAGCTCATCCCTCCGTAGAGCTGGTGCAGTGACCGGATTTAAATGCTTCAGCTGAAAACACAGACCTCTATTTTATTGTATATGATGCAAATAAGTCAACCCCCACCAAAACACCATTGGATTTATATTAAGCTCCAACAATCTTTTCATCATTGAAATAGTCGACAGAGCTAATTTTTAAAAATGTTGATTGCATTGCAAGTTCTTATGTACTGTAGGTCTTGCGTTTTATGGCTTGCAAGCTACACATCATGCAAACGGGTGTTTGGAAGCAATATGAAGACAACTATTAAATTCCTTCTGATATTTGCATCACCTTTGTTGTCCAGGTTGGAATATGATATATACTATAGACTAATAATTTGGCTTATGGAGAAAACAGTATGTCGGAGGTTCCAAAAGCAAGCTTGAGATTGGAGTTCAAGGGAAAAAAACAACCAGTAACCATTGTGATGTAGTTGAATGCTCAAGTAGCAAAATAATCTGTAGAAATATGTGAAAGGTCTGAATTTCCTTTCCATAATTCTATTATTGTTTCACTTTCAGTTAATACTGGTATGCCACTGTTCATGCATACCGAGCACACATTTGATTAATTCACATCTGCCAAATGAACTTCCCTGTTCCACTCAGTCAGCATTTCTAAGGGAGCGGCTGTATGTTTTGTGTGTTGACAGCTTCTTCCCCTGCTGGGGGTCTGGCAGCCAAGAGGTCAGTGGCGTTCTCCCCTGGGAGAGGCTCACTTAGCTCAGTGGAGGAGAGGTCAGAGAGAGACGGCAGCTCTTTGTCCAAACACAGCTCCACGAACCAGTGGATGGTGGGTAATGTTTTTGTGTTCCATCATTGACCTGTACAGTTCTGGTCACCACAGTACCAAAGGAACAGAGTTCAAAAAAGAGCAACCAGACCAATCCCAGGTCTTAAAGGATTGAGCTACAAAGATAGGCTAAGTAACACTGAACATTTAGCCTGGAAAAAAGAATTGGGGAGGGGAGCGTGATTTGAAGTCTAAAATATTAAAAGGAGTTTACATAGTTAACCCTAACCAATACTTTAAGCACAGTACAGAAACCAGGACCAGAGGACACAGTTGGAAATGAAGTGGAGGTAGACAGGACAGAGGGAAGGAGACACTTCACACAGAGTGGTGAGGGTATGGAATGGGCTACCTAGCCATGTTGAGGCAGAATCACTTGGATCCTTTAAGACCCAATTTGACAAAGTTTTGAGATTAATCAGTTTACCGGACAAGTTTGGATGGGCCTATGTGGAGTATCAGAATCTGGGGTCAAAACCGCATTGTCTTTTGCTTGAGCAGGAGATTGTACAATTGTTAATTTATATTTTTCAGCAAACCTGTGACATTTGACACCATATTTCCTGCTAACTTCAGTCAATTGACATAATGTGCAATTAGCATGCGTTGAAGGCACTTGATTGCCATGTTCAAATGTGTTTTTCAAAACGTGACCACACACAGTGTAATAAAGGTATTAAAGTTTCCTGATTTGGTTTTGATTTAAAAAGACCAATAACTAATCTGATCAAACTGTCTGTCATCTGGGACCAAATTGTGTGTGAATGTGTCATTTAATTACACAGTACCCGTTAACCAAAGTACTTTGGGATCTGGTCAGAGGATCAATATGATAGTAAGTAGAACATACTAACTATGTAGACCAGGAGAAGAGTTTGATTCTGGTGGTCTGCAGTGGAGCAGGTTTCTGGGTTTAGGACGGCAGTATTTGGATTATAAAATTAGAACCCTTGAGTGTAGTCTGGGCACCTGCCTTCAAGAAGTAAGGCAAGAGTGAGCGAGATGTGGTTCTTGGAAATTAGATTCTTTCCTGAGTTCTGATTCAAAGCTGTTTTCTCTCTCCAGGAAGAGTTCAGCCATCCTGTGGAGAGTCTTGCTCTGACCATAGAGGAGGTGATCACCGTGCGCAAGGTGTTGGTGAAAGCTGAAATGGAAAAGTTCCTTCAGGACCGGGAGCTGTGCAATAACCTGAAGAAGGGAAAGGTGAACAAACAGGCTGCTATATATTGACCCGTTCGGCCCCTCTGACCTACTCACTCCATTATCTGAAATCCCATCTTTATTCTGTTGTCCTCAAGAGTTTGTTATAACATGATTTATTTAATGCCCTGTATTGTTTTAAGTTATAGTAAAATTGATTTAATAAGATCAAATCAACTATAGCAAAACCTGTCTAATCCATACCATCTTATTTTTTTTTTTCTTTTATAAATTTTTAAACTAGTGTAAAAAACAAAAGCAAAACGTTGTGTATATAGACTCGCATATCCTGCTGGTTGCATTCTAAATTGTGCAGTTGAATAGCAAATAAAATGTTTAAACAGACACACAAGGAGCTAGCTCCTTTAAAGAAAATGTGTGCTTATCAAAAAAGCTCAACGTTTAACAAAACAATCATAAAAAGAGCTACAGTAAATTAAAAATTCAAAACCACTAGGCAAACGGTTTCAAACATTTTGAAAATAAGATGCCTAGTTAAACATAACACAGGTATAATACACCTCTTTCTATAGGAATGGTTTAAACAGGGCTAATAACAGATGAAGAGTTTGTTGAGGCATTGTTTATTATGCGGTGTATGCAAAGTAATGTTATATATATATATATATATATATATATATATATATATATATATATATATATATATAGCATTTAAATAGTTTGGTCATTTTACCTTATTTTAGGTACAGTATTAGTTTTACAGTAGTCTCTGACTAAGAATACCCATCGGGAAGCAAGCAAAGTGTTCTTTGAGACAGAGTTGACCACCGGACACAATATGCCAAGTCCAATCACGATAAGTAGTAAATACATTTGTATTTGTTGATTTCATATTTTGCACGTGCATCAACATATTAACAGAATAAGTACGAGAAAAGCAATAGACAAGCATATGTTAAACTATAATAATAAATTAACATTTAATAAACTGAAAACCAAGCACCTTTACATACAGTAAAAATGCAGCAGCGGCTCTAATAGCAATTTCTGAATTAACACAGCACCGCACTAGATTACTCTCGCGATGACAAGTCAGTTTTGAAAAGATTGTATAAACCATTTGAGTTTGATGATGATGGGTTATCATGTTACAAAACACTGCTGTGTAAGTTTTGAATCGGTTAGCAGCGAATCGCTATTGGTGCCAAAAAGGTGTTCTTTTAAGTGAAGTTCCTTTAGGCAGAGCATTTACAATGGGAACATTGTTTCACCACAAGGTTGTTCCCTAAAGAGGTGTTCCCATATGCAGTGACCTACTGCATTACAGTAACTCTGTAATTCAGCACACTCTGTCTAATCCTGTCCAAGCTGGATTGTACAGGTTTCTCTCTTTCTAAACTTAATTTAGAATGAAATGCCTCGGAGGGTCCCCACTTTTATAAAGTCATGGATGGTACATTAGGCACCTTTTGTTTCATTGTAGGTGTTACTGACCAAAATGTAATCTGCTGTGTACCAGAGGTACTGAAGGTATACATGTTGAATAAAGCATTGACCTTTTTGACTTGTTATATGTACAGTATAACTTACACAATGTTTGCCCTCCAGTAGCATTTTAACTCTCACTTTTGAAACACACACAGGTTTGTTGCTGCTGTCGAGTGAAGTTCCCATTGTTTTCATGGCCGTCGAGTTGCCTCTTCTGCAAAAGGTTTGTACCTGTTGAAATGTTTATCATAGCAGTTGCATTAATTTATTTGCTTCTAGTGTATTAAAATAATACAAATGTATTATGACAACATACATACCTGGTTCTGTAGAAAATGAATCTGCATCATGCACATAGGACAGACAAGCAATTCTGTGAAACCCTCATCATAAACAAACTTGTGGCAAGTGAAAAATGATACAATATATACATAGCAATGGGAACAGATGCACTGGCTGTAGGTCGAAAATGGAAAAGGGGTTCCCCAGATACATGTCAAAACATACAGAAGGCGCCTCCAGTTTCTGATACATGCAGTAACAATAAATAATGTCTCTTGATTCTCCTTGATAAAATGTTTGACATGCATACGGGTGTGCTGGCACCTGCACCGCATCCCTTGGCAGACGTAGCAAGAACAAGCCTGAAGAGGGTGTGGCCCCTTTGTCCTTGCCCTACTTGAGATGCAAACTGTATGTTGCTTGTAATCTGAGTTTGTCAATCTGGCGTCTGTCTGTCAGTTTATACACCTGTCAACGCTTCCCTTTTTACCTGTATTCTGAGAAGCATTTGTTATACTCGCTACACTTTGTCTTAGCACAAGTTATCAGTATATATGACGTGGGGAACTACTTTTGGATTTATTTTGGCCTTGTTGGTTTGTTAATGAAGACTATGAGGAGGATACTGGGCTTCTAAATGGGCCAACAAAACAAGTGTCCACCTGTTTCAAAGTAACAGAGGTAGCACAATTTTCATGAGATTACATTGCCAAGTGTTTTTTTTTTTTTTTTTTTTTTTAAGACCTGTAGTTTCCGAATGTTCCAATTCCATACCCAGGGTTTATACAAACCCACATTTTAAATTAAGGGGTCTTCAAATGTTTTGGAGTGGAGAGTCTTATGTTTTGAAATTGTTGAATAACAGCATACTGGAACGGGTTTTAGTCTGGGTATTACTGCAATCCTAAGGAATATAAGTACTATACAGTACTAATTAATTGTGCAACACACTGCTGATGGCCCTGGATTGTCCTTTGTGTGCCCTCTAGTGTCAAGCCTTGTGTGTTATTCCATTTACATTTTTTAGCAGGGTGACCTAGCCAGAGGGGTAGTAGATTAGTGTACATGTGTATTTTCCTGATGTGATCATGCAAAGTATTCCTGAAAAGCAAGTGCTCTTTTTAAGACAACTGGATCTCAATGTGGGGCAGCATTCGCCTACACACCTCTGTATCTAACTGTTTTATTTTCCTACAGAAATGTGTGTGGATCATGCAGTGTAAAGGTAAGAACTTCAGTTTATCAAGGGATTGGGGCACAATCACCCATTTTTAGATAAAATATAATCTGTGTGGGCATCATTTCTTTTGCATAAATAGCCTTGTTTTATTCCAAATCATGTTACAACTATCAAGTAACATCTACTGTATACAATTCCATTTGCATACACGAGATATGGATTAGGAATTTATGGGAGATGAAACCAGAGTTTCAGTTGAAACAGGATAGGAACAAAAAGGTACAAATACATTTATTTTATATGTTGAATAAGGATTAGTGGAGGTGCATTAAAGGAATTATGTGCAGTAATATTCACTTAGAAATGTTTATTATGAATTATCCCCCCTGTATTTTTCCTGTTTTCTATTCTAGAACCCAAATGTAGATGATTGTATAATCTATTTGTATTAAGCCCCCATTGGTAGTATTACTGTAGTTATTTTGTTTTATTGCTCTGTAGATGAAGATCCCTTCAAAGAAGCTGGCACACATACCTGTTTATGCCATGGGTTTTGAGAGCACTGGAGGCCGTCACTCCAAGAAGCATGATGTCTATCAGTAAGCCATTTAGTACACTGCGCTTTGGGATGCACAGCCTAAGCGTGCTATATACTGCATTACTGCTCTGTGTGTTTGCTGTATTGAATGATCATTTTGGATGACCCCTAAATAAACCTTCTCTAGTTCCTGGTTGCTGGGTTTTGTTTTAACTGGGATCGTAATCACATTAAACTGCATTTCTTTCATACCGCTTACAAGATGGCAATTGCAGCATCTGATACCTGGGCTGGAAGAAAATTGCGTTAAAGCCCTAGATTAAAAAAAAAAAAAGCACCTCATGATAAATTTATTACCAGACCCACAGAGCTACATGTATAGTCTAGAAAGACAATATACTGTACTGCACTGATTTATATACAGTACATGTACAGTGAGTATTTTAACCTGTTGGCCTAATGTTGTAATTGGTTTATATTTGCGAGGCTCTTGTAAGGAAAGCCAAATCCATTATTCTTACACACTCAATGTAAAGCCAAACACAATCTAGCTGTCAAAAATGCAGATCTCCTTCTAAAAAATGAAATGGCTGCAGTATGTTATCATAGCCTATTAAAACAGATGCACATCTTGAACAGTTTTAAAAAACTGATTTTAGTATACAGTGAAATCCTACTATTCACCAAACGGCCTTCATAGTTCCCAGTAAAAGCCAAATTGCAAGGAGAGGATTTACTGTAGGGGCGGGTTGGGGGGGGGCATTCATTTAAAGTATGTGGTTTTGCCACTCGTTTGTGTAACATTGTATAGAGTATCAATCCACTGAGCATGGCTAGATGATTGACCTTGGAAGGATATACTTGTTATGGCTGCTGTTTTCCACATCCCAGGTCTCTAAGGAGTCTGAGCTGCCGGTCGGTTGAAGAGGAGTTCCCTCATCTCTATGCCAACGGCTGCAGTCTGAAGGATATCTGCACTGAGTGCACCAAGTTTGTCGGTGATGTCATCACCTCGAGCCGGAAGAGTTTGGACATTCTGAACACCACACCCAGAAAAGCCCAATCCCTGCGTGTCCCTGTTGGCAGGTCTGCAAAGTATAAATAAACTCCTTTTTCGGGACTTAATTCAGCCATCTCCGAACTGAAAAAGCATAATGTTCCTTTACCGGCATGTTCTAAATAATGCAGTATTGCCTGTGATAGCTTCTCCTTCCGGTTCTCTCCTGAAGCACATTCCTCAGCATCTTGTCTGAAAGAACAGCTGTACAGTCGGCCAGGTATGGCCTTGCAAACCCACGGAGTGTGTTGCCATTGGCTTTGCAAATCACAAAATCATTGTAAAAGTATTTAATGAATGTGATCCACAACTACATCTGAAATATGCCTTCTGTATTGGAGTGGACAGCAACATTCTGCCTTGCCTCAACAAGTGCAGCTTGGATTTAAAAAAAGGGAACATGCAAGGCAGTGATTCAGGAAAGGTGTTGGGATGGGATTATGAAACTCCAGAAACTTGAAAAAAGACACTAACCTTTCTATGTTGTCCACACTGAGAACTAGCGAAATATTCTTTATCTAAGCGTTATAGTTCATCAGGACTTCCATCATAACCACCATGGATGTGGCTTGAGATGTACAGTAATTCCTGATGAAAGATTTGTATGTATATAAAAAACAACACATGTATTGCTATTGCTGCTGCTGCTGCTGCAGAATGAAAGAAAATGCACCTCCTAAAGTGTAAAGCAGAAGACTACTGTTTGTCTTTTATGTGTATATATGAGGAGTACCATTTTTTTTTTATCCCTCAGTAAACAAATATGATGTACAGTATTTGCATTGGAATTCTGCAATCCAGACCTTGTATTGAGACATGTTATCCACCCAGTAGCTGGTCTTTAATTGATAGCATGGGAATGTTTTCATTTTAATAACGTAACTCAACAGGGTAGTTACACATGAATGGTTGCATTTCCAACCATTGAGTTCTGTGGTTGCAGAATTACAACAAGGCTACTACAGCATGAAGAGCCAAGATGGATTTTCATAATGGCAATAATAACCTAGACCTACTGAAGCTACCAGTGCGGTCTTTCATTAAGATTGCTTCCCAGTTAATTTTAAAAAAAAAGTTTAACTTGTTTTTATGTCCTGCTGCTCTGGAGAGTTTATGTTGTGTGTTGTGTGGTTGTTTTTTTTTTTTTTTGGTTTTTTTTTTATACTTGGTTTGTGTTTGTCATGTTACCCTACATTTGTTCTCATGAGAAAACATTGTATGCTAGATTTGTGACGATAGGGAAAGCTACCTGGCTTTGATTCTCCAGTTAGCTGTATTAAAATGGTGCCAACAGCAAAAGGATCATCTTAACACGGAATAAAATGAAACTGCAATAAAACTGTGCTGTAGTGTGTTGTGCATAATGCATGCTGTCAGTTGCTATGGCATGCAAAGATTTAAACAGGTTCATTTATTATCCCGCTCAGGATAATACATAATGGTTATTGGGAGTATCCTACAAGGCTGTACGCTAACTTTTTTTGGTAGGAGCACGCACACACAAAGACCTGTATATTTGTATATTTGTATATTAATATACACAATTAACATTTTTCAACTTTGCACAAGATAAAACGGAGAACAGTTCATGTCCAGAGTATTGCCGAGGCTTTACTTTTCAACACCTATTTTTAAAAACTTCAACCCCCCCCCCAATCCTTTCTTCTAGGCTAAATAGATTGTTCCCTCATCCTATCTCCACAACTCATTTCTGTAAGGCTTGGGATTAGTCTGTGCCTTTCAGTCTTGCCGATGTTTAGTATTGCCCTATCAAGATCCTTAAATTTTGTTAACCTCTCACGTGTGGGGGGAACCTCATGTGTGGGGGGATCCCTTTTCTGTTTTGAGATCTGATTTGTAGAGCAGGATGGCAGACCAGGGATTATATTGAAACTGACAGGTCTGCAGCTATCTCTCAAATCTAAACCAATATAATAACTGCAGCGATTTTGAAAGTTTGTATTGTTCTGACAACTGGGCTGAGGACTCGGGTTAGAGTTGAAACCAAGCTGAGATCTGATTAATCTTAAGTGATGCATTTTAGGTCAAAGGAGAAGGAAGTTTATAACTAGTTACATACCCTTGTCTCTGTATCCATTTAAATGGGTGTTGGGATTTCCATTATAAATCATACACTGGAAATGCATTTAAAGTAATAACCCAGGCTTAAAAATAGAATTCCTAGGGCATTATTTTCATAGGTTTTCCTCCATTGTTTAACTATTTTGTAATAGGAGAAAAAAAATCATATTTGTGTTAAATAAGAAACAAAATACATTGAGAGTGCTTAAGAGGACTTGAAATATATAACTTAGTAGTTTGGGTCTAAAATTAACAGGTGTTTTTCAAAACGGGTTAATTAAAGACTGGAATAAACACTTTAAATATGACCTCTTATCTCTTAATAATGTTGGTAATGTTAATAAAATATGTCTTTAGCATTCCTTTTAAAGTCGACATTTTCATGTCCCCAGTTCTAAAAACACCTACATAAGAAATGTGCTCTTGAAATGTATCACTAAAATGGTAGGTCCCAGAAATCAG
>NW_026707784.1:0-20579 GCF_902713425.1 Acipenser ruthenus
AAAACGATACAACACATAACACTTAGTAACACTTAGTACAGATTACTACAATATATATATATATACAGTAATCCATCGCGTATCCACACATCACATATCCGCCGTGATCAGTCACTTCAGCAATTATTGAACAGAGAAGATTAGTTCAGAGATTGTAGATCCTACCAACGTTTTTGTACACTGTATTGTATGTGCACCGTGCGCTGCCATTGCTGGGAGTGTCCCGTGAGCTGTTCAGTGTGTTGACTTGATATGTAAATAAATCCTGTTCGCCTTGCGGGGTGTAGCAACTTCAACCTCCGTCTCGATCTCCTGCCTGTCACTCAGCAGCGAATGCATGCACCCACACTGCAGATGGCTACTCTGTCACAAGCATTAATACCCTGCATCTTTCTAAACAAGGGATTTAGGGGAGCTCCATAATAAAAGCTGAATCTCAAAATAATAACTGTGTGAATATAGTAATTGTTACAGCTGTGTATAATGGTATTTAAAACAGAATTCATTTACACATTCGCTTTACTCTGGTCCCACCGCAGTTGGATATGTGACAAATTACTGTATATATTATAACAGCATGATAGATAAGAGCAGCTGGCAGACCCTGGCTTAAACTCAATTTTGAGGGGTATGTTTTCTCGGCCATTTCAAAATGGATTGGGACGGAATTTCATATGCTCTATGTCTGTGTGACGGAGAATTGTTTTAGTACTGTGTGGTACTTTTTAAGTCACAGAATCACGAAAAAATTAGTTCTGACAGATTAGTCAGAGTTTTTTTTGTGCTAAAATAACTCAAAACGGCTGTATGCTTAAACATCATATCTGGCAGGCGGATAGTACTCAGTGACTAGGAGTGTCTTTTTTTGGAACTGAAAAAATGGATAAAGTGTTTAGCGAGTTAAAATTGTTCTTCACTCATGCATTGCTTTATTTTTTTGCTAACTCATAAGTTACACATGCGCAGTGGGGCTCCACCACCAAGAGTAAGTTAGTGGGTATTTAGTGGGAGAGAGTCGGGATAAACAAAACGAAAAAGATAAACAATTGCTAGTCGTGCTGAAACAGCTCAGCACGATACTTGTTATAGGTGTTAGTTTAGTGTTTGTTTATCTGTTTATTTTGGCCAATGTGCCATTTTGTTTTGTATCACTGTTCTCTTTGTTCAAACTTTGTATTTATTTAATTAATCTGCGCACCAGCGCATTCAACCACAGTACTGTGTATCTGTATTTCCTGGTCTGACGTCACTCATCAGCTATCCTGTTCACATGTGGTGTCAAGAAGTGGGAAACAGTGCCTTCACAGACTCAGGCCAGGAAAAGTACTGCGGGTACACATTTGTTATTTTTTTATTTTTGTGTGTGAAGAATGGCAGAAATCAAAGTGGGACGGTGGCATGACCACCAACGACAGCTGAAAGCTAAAGGGGCTCCGTGGTGCCTTGCCTGTCTGGAGTATGGGCACCTCCCGGAAGTATGCTCTTACGAAGACCCCCTTTTTGTGCAGGCCTTCGATCAGGGTGAGGTGCACAGATATATATAAAATAGATGAGTATGTTGATTTGTATGCTGTATCCTGTATTTGAGAACCCGGTTAAATGATGACTATAACACAATTAAACAATTTATCGCGTTTGGTTTATTGTTTGTTGTGTTGTTACTGAACATGCTGTTGTAATCTAGTAGTCTTTCTCATATTTTAATACTTTTTTTGTGTTACTGTTGTTAAAGTTTAGTTTTTTTATTTTTTAAATGTACTTTTTAATTCTACAAATGTTTAAATAATTTTAGAAATTGTATGATGTCTCTCAATAAAGTCTGACATATTAAATATGTAAAAGGCTCAGTATCTACTCATTCATGTGTCATAGCCATTAGGATTTCAGGGTGAAGGAAAAAATCAAATCTGCAAATCTGTAGCGAAAACAGCTGCAATATCCCCATTTTAAGCCACTGTGCACATGTTTTATTTATCTGTAAACATGTATAATGCAAGCTGGGAGAATACAGCGGAGAAACTCCTATGTATAAGCCACTGTTTTTAACAGTGTGCCTCACAGCTAGATATTTGATTATTTTATTGTTTTTTTTTTAATGTTTTTTGTTCACCAGGATGAGATCCACTCAGATGTAACATCTTGTTTACAAGAATATCCAGAGGGCAGCACAGCAGGAACGAAAGGAGTGATATTGAGTCATGCATATATTAACAATGTAGTATGCCATCCACAATCTTTTTTTTTTTTCAATCTCACTGCTGCAAATAGCATTCCGACATAGTTGGTTATATGTTGCCATTCTCACAGTGAAAATAGGATGCAAATATTATCACACTCATTTTGAGAAAATACTGTGGTGAATTGGGTATTTTCATTTGTCAGTAAGAACATTCCAGAATTATAACGCACAACAGCTGTGCGAAGTCGCCGGATTCCAGAGGGAGCATTGCATTGGCTCTGGTGCACCCACGAGTTAGGGAGGCATAACTGGCAGGGACTGTTTCTCCTCATTGCGCTGCAGTGGATGCTACTGGCTAGGTCCTTGGTGAGCTCAGGCAGACACCTGTTCATTGGAAATCAAGTCCAAATCCTACACCATCAACATAACAATGCATAATGACAAAGGAGTGACTTTTTTGTCACATCCTGGCCTTGAATACCTTGGCCTTAATTCCCAATAAAACCCCCATAGCTACATACAAGTAGTAAGTGCTGTGAAAGACATACTGTAAACTTGAAAAACGCTTACCACTGTAGCGAGCAAGAGTTTGTGACTGAGTAAAAAACTGCATTGGGCTTTTCTTGTAAATGCCTGTCTAACTGGATCCGAACTTAAATTACCCATGTGCCGGTGGAGTTTTATTCATTTCATCTACCTTTTCATTTACTGATTTACTGGTTTAAACTGATTTCTTAAATCTTCCGTGGGAATTTCTATTCTCAATAAACACTTTTTTTTTCTTTTTTTTCTCCAGCCACTGACAATAATCAACCTTGAATTGCATTTAATGTTAGCTATCTGCCTTTAAATGACTTGTAACATTTCCATTTTAGGCAATACGAACACAACTGTGCTTCCAAGTGATTGAATAGTAACGTGTTAAGCAGGAGCTTAGGTAGCACAGAGCAGGCATAGATTGTAAATAAACCTTGCACCAAAGCTCCTCAGGGAACCGCATGAACAATGTAGACAGAGAGAGAGTTCATGATTCCTACATGAAATATGTGGGATAGTGCAATATAGTTTTTAATACACCATTTTTTGCTGAGAAAGTAGCAACACTCTTGAAAATGCAACACTCTTGTAAAGCAGTCACAAGCATCACTTTAAAAAAAAAAAAAAAAGGGCTACGTGGAGTAAAACCTTGGGAATTGAAATAGGAATGATGTGCTTGTGACTTTAGAAGGAGGACAGGATTTCCCCTTGGCTCACAGAGAGCCGCTTGTGGAGGTGAGACCGAACCGATTGGCCTCTGAGGCTGGTAAGTAACCAACACAAAAATAGGAGTGGCAAACACTGTTGCAGCAGCAAATGTCATTCTAAATGATCTAGACAGCATTCAGAACTGCGCAGACACATGGCAAATTACATTTAATATAGAACAGTGTAAGGTACTGCACACAGGCAATAAAAATGTGCATTATAAATACCATATGGGAGATACTGAAATTGAAGAAGGAATCTATGAAAAAGACCTAGGAGTTTATGTTGACTCAGAAATGTCTTCATCTAGACAATGTGGGGAAGCTATAAAAAAAAGGTCAACAAAATGCTCGGATATATAGTGAAAAGTGCATTAACTTTAAACTCAATACTTTCTTTTTTTCCCAGCAGAATGCACCAGAGAGCTTTTAGGGGTTTTCTGCTGGACCTTATAGCGTTACAGAAACTCCCAACCCCCATGGTTTTAGGTAATGTTATATCAGAGGGAAATATCATTTTGTACAGTGGTTTAAAAGTGTGCTTATTACCACGTAACAGTCTCTGCTTTTAATATAAACCCATTTGTATCTGAAGCTGCACAAGGTCTTGGGGGGGGGGGGGTGACGTGGGGTGCGGTGGGGTGGGGGGGGGAGTGTAACCGGCAGCCTTGCATGAGTCATTATAATTACAGATACTGCTGAACCCTGCATGTGAGAAAAGGGAACAGGTTATGAGGTTAAAAAACCCAGTGTGGAGCTATCTTTACTTAGTGTTTCAGATGCTCATTTGGTAGCTGCAAAGTTAACCTCTGCGTGTTAGAATGCTGTGGAAGACCAAAATCTAAATGCCATTGAATGACAATCTAAAAGAAATTCCTCTGCTCAACAACATTTAACACTCTGCATGATAGATGCACTTTGCGTCTTCGTTTTTTAAGGATTTTAAAGCTGCTGACACAGATATGCCTCTGCAGAGAAACTTCTCAAAATGTCCATGAAACCATTAATGAATGGTTTCATTTGTCATTTCTTACCTGTTAGAACTATAACAGTCACACAAATCAACAGAGCATTTTAAATGAGAGCAGTGTTAATATGCACTCAAACACTGCATCACACGTGGTTGGGGACCAGCTTTTCAGGGGAAATATTCCAAGCTTTTGAAGGGAAAGATGATACCTATTACTTCACAGTGATATGGGTCTACCTGAAATGCATTCAGATGGGAAAATTCAAGATTTAACGGACCATTAACCTCCTATTAACAAGCGGTCAATGTTTTTTCTTCCTTTAAATAAAGTACCATTGTACAAGAAGTTAGCACTCACACAAAAGGCAAGGATTCAGATCTTTATCAAAGCTACTGTTATTAACAAAATGAAACCAGAGCTATTGAAGTCTAAAGACACGCTTTGTGTGTAATGAAGCAGAACAGCGTAACATTAGCATTGAGTTTCAAGCAATTCACATTTCCTTTAACTTCCACTTGCTGAATGCATGGTTAGAGCCAGGTTTCATCTCTTTAGAAACAGGTGTGTGTGGGGGGGGGGGGCTCGGGGGGCTCTAGTCATGTTCTTTTGTTACATCTAGCCTTAAAAGATCACTTGTGTGGCTGTATTAATATGTATAAGATTTTTATTATTACTGTGCCTTGAGCAATATTAGCTAGCAGCTACAGGCTTGCCTGTAGCCGATACCTGCCCTGACTACTGCATTGCAATGAATGTGAATGCAAGTGTGGCTTGGCAGTCATTTTTAATTTTTTACTTTCTGCCTGAAAGGGAATTATGAATCCCTCCACAGACGACAGTAACACCTCCTCCAATTCCATCCTGTATGGTCCAAAAGAAGTTTTGATGGTGAGGGTCAATGCATCACCGTACAGCAGTGGTGGGTAATTAGATTTGACAGCAGGCCAAATGACCCGCGGGCAGCCGCAGAGCGGGCCACTTGCAATACCCCCTCCCCCCCCAAAAATGTGCTGCAGCACAGCACATGGCATACCAGCTCGTCAATAAAAAAATAAAAAAAAATGGTCAAGCCGGTTGAAAACAAACCTAAAAGGAAAAAAGAAGTAACAATTGTGATAGTATGTCTTTGTAACCTCCAAATGAATATGAGTAAAATAATAATCTGAGACAAATTAGTTTAGTTTAACTTTCCGATATGTTGTAAGCAAAACGTAACTCAAAATGACTCCTAACAATGACAGACTTTATTGTACAGCTGAAAGACAATTTCAGTGCTCACTTTGACAATTTCAGCATTCCCAGGTACGCAATCGTTTTTTTCTGTGATCCGTTTTCAATCAACCTTGATGGTGATTTCTCGTCCCATGCAAAGAAAGTGCTTCCCGATGAAGCAGCAACTAGAACTAGTAGATTTGCAGGCATAGTCGTTGCTGAAAACTGAATTCATTAACAAAGCAAATCTGGAATCATTCTGGTCTGGTCATATGACATGGTTTATTTAGATTTCCAAAAAGCTTTTGACAAAGTCCTGCATAAAAGATTAATTCTTAAACTGAACGCAGTAGGGATTCAAGGAAATGCATGCACATGGATTAGGGAGTGGTTAACATGTAGAAAACATAAGTACTGTTTAGAGGAGAAATCTCAAAATGGAGCCAGGTAACCAGTGGTGTACCACAGGGATCAGTATTAGGTCCTCTGCTATTCCTAATATACATTAATGATTTAGATTCTGGTATAGTAAGCAAACTTGTTAAATCTGCAGATGACACAAAAATAGGAGGAGTGGCAAACACTGCTGCAGCAGCAAAGGTAATTCAAAATGATCTAGACATCATTCACAACTGGGCAGACACATGGCAAATGACATTTAATAAAGAAAAGTGTAAGGTACTGCACACAGGCAATAAAAATGTGCATTATAAATATCATATGGGAGATAGTGAAATTGAAGAAGGAATCTATGAAAAAGACCTAGGAGTTTATGTTGACTCAGAATTGTCTTCATCTAGACAATGTGGGGAAGCTATAAAAAAGGCCAACAAGGATCTCAGATATATTGTGAAAAGTGTTGAATTCAAATCAAGGGAAGTAATGTTAAAACTTTACAATGCATTAGTAAGACCTCATCTAGAATATTGTGTTCAGTTCTGGCCATCTCGTTACAAAAAGGATATTACTGCTCTAGAAAGAGTGCAAAGAAGAGCAACCTGGGTTTAAAAGGCATGTCGTATGCAGACAGGCTAAAAGAATTGAATCTATTCAGTCTTGAACAAAGAAGACTACACAGTGATCTGATTCAAGCATTCAAAATCCTAAAAGGTATTGACAATGTTGACCCAGGGGACTTTTTCGACTTGAAAAAAGAAACAATGACCAGGGGTCACAAATGGAGATTAGATAAAGGGGCATTCAGAACAGAAATAGGAGGCACTTTTTTTTTTTTTTACAATGATGCTTTAACTTTACTTTAAGCTCAGTCTATAAGCAGCCTCACCTGATTGCCCAGGCCATGTTCCCCAATGAAAACAGATGATACATATGAAGGCACATTCATACTTCTACACATGTGTTGTTTTTTATGTATGCAAGTAATGAGACTAATTAGTATCCCCTTGTCAATAAAATGGAAACAACATTTATTACTTGATTTTATTACTTTCTCTTCTCTGCTGTTATTATTGCCCCCTCCCTTTTTTGATAATGTTCCATAATTGTCACTTATTGGCAAAAAACAAGATGCCTGCTGTTGAGCATTGAGCCCTTTTAAATCAGGTCTATTGTGTATATTCAATAAGTGAGGTGAGAGCATGCTTATGCATTATAATATGCGTAGTGCAATGAAGTGAGGTCCACTACAGCTTGAGTGGTGGAACCCACAGAACCCCGGAATGAAAGAAACTTCACAAAAGAAAGATAGAGGTAAGTCTGAGCTTTGAAAGGGAAGAAGAGGCTGACGTCTCACCTCTAGAACAGCCGTGAGCCTTTACATATTTATTGAAAACCTGACCTACTGCGTATAAAACAATAACAACTATTCAACATTGTTTCCATATACTGTACTGTGCTTTGTGAGTTTGATTGTTCAACCTACTGGTATTTTACAATCAAAAGAAGAAACAGGCTCTTTTTTTAATAAAGGTATAAAGACAGATGTTCATGGACAATTGAACAAAAATCCCATCACACCTTTCTCCTGCAAGGAACGTTCAATTGAGAGGAAATAAGCTGTCAAGTTTCACTTCTGGATTTTCCTGTGGCAATGTGGCAGGGTGGAAGCCCTGCCGGTGTAATGTGTGGGCGTGTGTGGGGAATATTGAGTTGGCAGGGAGGGGGTTAAATTGTCACAACACGTGGGAATGTGGCTGGAGCCATGAATTGAATGAATGATTAATAATTAACGGGTGTATAAAAAGGGTGATGACAGGTGTTAATGTTAGAATTAATGTTGGTGAAGGTTAGTGTTTGTGTGTGGTGCCCGGCTGTGCGGTGCTGTGCTGTCTGGTGCAGTGCTGTGCTGTGCGATGCTGTGCGATGCTGTGCTGCGCTGTGCGGTGCTGTGCTGTATTGAGAATTATCGTTGGTGTTTAGGGGAGCTGATGAAGCCGTGTTTCCATGTAAGCGGCGGTGCAGCCTGAAACCACGGCATTTAAAAGTGTCATATTGTTTTGTTCACTGTTTTTTTTTGGCCCTTGTGCCTATTTGTTTGTTGCTGTGCTTTGTTTGTTGTGTTTTGTAATTAAACGTCTGAATTAGCACTTTAAACTTGCAGCTTCTGTCTCTGGGTCTCTTCCTGCCGGTAACAGCTTGGGCCGTGATGCCATACTTACCACAGTCAATTATGTATGACTCCCACTGTGTGAACCCTGGGAGTCATTTCTCAGCAACTAAACTAGCATGCTTTTAATGAAGACATTTATATTTTTTAATAACCTATCCAAACATTGTTATACACATTCCAAGACATTTTTGTATACAAAAAAAGAATATAATATTTGCCCACCAGCTGTACAAATAAGAACCTTGTGTGTCTATTATGTTCTCAGTCAGTGAATAAATCAGATCTCAAGTGCCCCTTATGTTCCTCGCTGTTGTCTGTGCATTATTGCACACACTTCTAAAGGTTTGCAGCACACAGACAAAAAACTATTTTATTTTTGTGATGAGGTCTTTTATGTTTAATTAAAATGACTGCGCACATCTTAACTTATACAGTATATATTACTTGAAGTGTCATTGTTTCTAAATGGTGCTGTGCATCTGACTGGTGCCTTTTATTAAAGCTTGCATATTACTGGACGAAGTCCACTGGCATCTGGTGATGTACATTGTTTATTAGCTTACTATGTGGTGTGCACAGTAAGCGGTGGACACAACCGCTAAATTATTATTTCCAGTGTCAATTTTTTTTTGCCTCCCCACTAATAGGGATCAGCTATATTTGCTGTTAGTTAATAGCCAGCAATGTAGTTACAGTACCATGACCTGTGCTTAGTTTCAATGTAACCTAACATGCATGAACTTAAAGAAAACTCTAATGTAACATGTTGTCAAGGATGGCTGGGCAGGTGACGTCAGACTAGGAAGTAAACACACAGGCAATGCCCTACGGGTTGAGTTGCCTTTGTGCTCTTTCTTTATTAAATGAAATAAACTTTAAATAATAAACAAAAGGGCTTGATAGCCAAACAAACAAACATGGAAACAAAACAAGTATCGTGCTGGTTTAAAATCAGCACGCGTAACAATTGGTTTTCTTTCTTACTTTCGTGGTAGATCTCTCTCGTTCCTTCTCTCCACTCTCCTCAACCCCAGTCAGCAAAAGCTGCAGTTTTTTAGTGGTCGAGGGATTAACTGGCTATCAATTACCTTATTTGTCTCTCGATCACATTCTGCATGGGATTTCTAATACGCGTGGTCGGCAGCCAATTTGTCAATGAATCACTAGCTGCCGACCACGCATTCTCATAGGATGTAGTCTGGCAGAGACGAGAAGCAAACATCGTCCCTGCCAAACTACATAGCACACATGGCCTTAACAGACACCTCCCCCTTAACACTAGAAGGACCGGAGATATACTCATACCTAGAAGCCCTGCAGCAGTCTTTCTGACAGCTGTATTCAAAACACTGTAAATAGTATAACGAAAGGAGAAAGAATTGGATGTAATTTTTTTTTTTTTATTGAGTATGTCACATAAACATCTGAACAACCAAAGCATATATATATATATATATATATATATATATATATATATATATATATATATATATATATATATATATATATGAACATTTCTTTTACAAATCAAAACAAGAAAATGTAAATAAATAAACATCTGAACAGACAACGGTTTACAACATACATATTTAGAAAACTGAAATGATAGTAATACATTTTTAACTTTTCAACAGCAATCGGTTTATTATCAGATGAGCAAAAGCAACCGAACAACATTGATTATTAAAACATTTTACAGAAGCACACAGCACAAAAAAGTGTATTTTTCTTTTTTTCAACAAAAGGGTATTTCTTTACCTTGAGTCTAAGACTGTTCACAATCAACACCTCCTTTCTGCACAGGGCACAGCTGTCTGAAGTTTTATTTTTATTGCACTTGCCAACCTGGCATTGGCGTCTCTTGTGGCTCTCAGCGGGGTTGCCAGCTTCAGCTGTGGGTACTCGCTTGGCAGTCTCCGTCTGTTCCAAATGCTTCTTGCAAAGTTCCTGTGCTAACTGTAAAATACATTCTCTCCTTGGTAAATTCTTCTCCGTGCATTCTTTGTATAGTACCCAGGAGTTGATGGCTGCTAGGTCCAATACATTGTAAAACACCTGAACAGGCCACCGTTGGGAGCCAGCTTTCACTGAATACTTCCGTGCCATTATTATTATTATTATTATTTATTTCTTAGCAGATGCCCTTATCCAGGGCGATTTACAGTCGTAAACAAAAATACATTTCAAGAATCACAGTACAAGTATTAATACAATTAAGAGCAAGATAAAATACAATGACTTCAGTTCTAGCAAGTACAAGTATATGACAAAATACGATTCAGTAACGGAGCAGATAACAGTGTCAGTGATAGCTACATCAGGATATAATTAAATACAAAATACTACAGATTAAATAACACTTGCGGCAGATTACAGTACTCTAAAGTACAGGATTAAATGCATTAAAATAGGGAGCAGATAAGAGCAAGTAAGTGCATTAAGGAAGAGTGATAAAGTGTCCAGAGGTGCACAGGTGCTGTCTGAAGACGTGAGTCTTGAGGAGGCGCCGGAAGGTGGTCAGGGACTGGGCAGTCCTGACCTCTGTAGGAAGATGTGACAGGATGAATGGTGCAGTGCAAGAGATGTATAATGTCCAGACTGTTGTCTCCCAAAAAATAATCATTTTTAATAGAAAACAGAAATATTACAAAAATAATCCACACGGGAAAAATAATAAATAGCCCCGTTACCAGCGATGGTATTGGGGCAAACACGGCAGGGTCCAGGCTCAAACAAAAGAAAACAAACAGACACTCCGATAACCACAGTCCTCCGTGCACGAAAATGTGCTCTTCTCCTCCGGGGCTTGTGGTGCATGCGCTGTGTAGTGTAGTGCTGTGCGATGAGGGGTGTGCTCTGGGGTAAGTGCTGGCTCGCTGGCTACAGCCTCCCGTCCTCCGGCTCCAGCAGAAAGGCTGACAGCGGTGCGAGGTCCTCCTCCAGTGGCAGCGCTGGCAGCAGAAAGGCTGACAGCAGTGCGAGGTCCTCCTCCAGTGGCAACGCTGGCAGCAGAAAGGCTGACAGCGGTGCGAGGTCCTCCTCCAGTGGCAGCGCTGGCAGCAGAAAGGCTGACAGCAGTGCGAGGTCCTCCTCCAGTGGCAGCGCTGGCAGCAGAAAGGGTGACAGCGGTGCGAGGTCCTCCTCCAGTGGCAACGCTGGCAGCAGAAAGGGTGACAGCGGTGCGAGGTCCTCCTCCAGTGGCAGCGCTGGCAGCAGAAAGGCTGACAGCAGTGCAAGGTCCTCCTCCAGTGGCAACGCTGGCAGCAGAAAGGGTGACAGCGGTGCGAGGTCCTCCTCCAGTGGCAGCGCTGCCAGCGGAAAGGGTGACAGCGGTGCGAGGTCCTCCTCCAGTGGCAGCGCTGGCAGCGGAAAGGCTGACAGCGGTGCGAGGTCCTCCTCCAGTGGCAGCGCTGGCAGCGGAAAGGCTGACAGCGGTGCGAGGTCCTCCTCCAGTGGCAGCGCTGGCAGCGGAAAGGGTGACAGCGGTGCGAGGTCCTCCTCCAGTGGCAGCGCTGGCAGCAGAAAGGTTGACAGCGGTGCGAGGTCCTCCTCCAGTGGCAGCGCTGGCAGCAGAAAGGCTGACAGCGGTGCGAGGTCCTCCTCCAGTGGCAGCGCTGGCAGCAGAAAGGCTGACAGCGGTGCGAGGTCCTCCTCCAGTGGCAGCGCTGGCAGCAGAAAGGCTGACAGCGGTGCGAGGTCCTCCTCCAGTGGCAGCGCTGGCAGCAGAAAGGCTGACAGCGGTGCGAGGTCCTCCTCCAGTGGCAGCGCTGGCAGCAGAAAGGCTGACAGCGGTGCGAGGTCCTCCTCCAGTGGCAGCGCTGGCAGCAGAAAGGCTGACAGTGGTGCGAAGCCCCCTCTTCTAGTGGCCACACTAAAATGTTTCCAGTGTTCAATAGCATAAAGAACACATCTGGGGAAGTTTGTTGTTAACAGTTAGTGTAATGTAAAAAGTGTTTTGCTACATATACAATATCCACCACCCCATCCAGCACCCATTATGGTTCCCCTTATTCATTGTCATGTACTAGTCTGACACTCTAGTTTAGGGGTTAATTCATTCTTTATACATGTTACAGAAAAATGTACATAATGCAGTAGCTAGGTACAGCATGGGAACTATTTAGACATGTCAAGGTATTCCAAATCTTATCCAGGGTGGATACTGTATTTCAACTGTACAATATACTGTAAACCATTACTTACATGTACCTCTATGTCAAACATAATTGTTACAATTCTCTCTGTAGTTCTAGATATTATTATCATTTAACAGCATTTTCCCTTGTTCACAGGATAATTATATTTGCATAAACGCCAGTCCAGAGATTAAACAATGCCATTACATTATAGTCTAGTCATTTATTCCATGTAACCATTCTACTAGCTTTTTCCTAGCATACTGTACATTGTCACTTAAAAACAGCACTTACATATTAAAAATGACAGATTTACAGTACATGTGTAGTGTTTGATAATGGGCTACCCTTTGAAAAGGTAACCGCTTCCATTATTAAGGCTTTTTAACACATATCACTATATCCGTTGTAAATGAAATACTAATGTATTTCATTGAAGGTATGCAGACATTTGAACAGATACAGTAAAAATAATGCTTTTACCTGACAGGCCCCTTAATAGGAAACAGCAGAGAAAAGAATAGCGAGTTAATTGTCACTACGTTTTTGATCTCTTAGGCTACGTTGCAGTAATTACAAACGGCACTCGCTGCGGTTGTGTGTTGTACACACACACACACACCCCCACCTTTTATTACTGAAGTGAGTGCACTCGCTGTTTAAACAAACCACTGAACTGGAGCCTGTGTTTTTGTTTATGCTTTTGGAAGAAAGTACTGTACGTAATCGATCGAGAGCTCGTCAAGCACAGCTATGCTCTTTTCTGCAAAACCAGCGGAGGCGCCGTTTTGCTTTTTCCGCACTGCTAAATACAGTGGCGACGATCTGCAGTACCAAAACACACAGATAAGACGTTCGGTATCGGTGGAAAAACGAGTTGCGGTCACGCTGTGGCGTTTGGGGACACAAACTGACCCATATTGTTTTATTTAAGTTGCAAAACCAAAAATACATTTTTTCTCACAACAGAATATTATACAAGTGTACTTTGATTAAATAAAAAAAGTATATTATGCACTATTTACCATTGTTATGAATTTACTATTCTTCAGTATTACAAAATCAACTTGTCTCATATATATATATATATATATATATATATATATATATATATATATATATATACATATATATATATATATATATATATATATATATATATATATATATATATATATATATATATATATATTTATTAGCCATGTTTATCACACGGAAATGTCTGATAAACAATGACATCATTAGTTGCACAGAAATCCATTGAGCACCAACTGCGGTCGTGTTAGTGCGGTTGTAATACACACACACAGTTAGTGCGCATTAACAAACCAAACTGAATTAATAACCGCACTCGATAGTTGCTCTGAAAAGGATTAACTAGTGCAGTTGTCACTGTCCTTTGTAACCAAACTGTGTGTGTATACAAACCGTATTAAGAACAATAGATGAACTCACAACTGCATTTAGCCTGTGTGTGTACGTAGCCTTTGTCAGCTTTGGGTTTGGCTCCTCTTTTATTGAATACTTGTATAATATATTTACTTTACACCTTACTATTGGTTACACATGTGTTTTTTGTGTGTCTAAAACAATGAAAATAAACACACAAATGTGTTGATAAGATTTGGTTTTACAGTGCAGTGTAAGGTAATGTTCTCCAAAATAGGCTATATTTGGAACGTTTATTGGTTGTGCTCAATACATTCTCTGACCCACTTTATTTCTTAATTTTCATTAAAAAAATCTCTTCAAAATGTTTTGGTGATCTTCTCAGGATTGCTGTGAAGGGAAGCTCTCATAACCTCTGCAACATTTTATCCTCCTAGTATGTGTATCCTGTGTGATTCTCTACTGTTGTTTCTTTGATCCTTATTTGCCACATCTACTAACTGTTCCAGCAGAAATGCTTCTGATTGTGGGGCAGCGAGATGGGAAATGATATCAGTCGGGCACAGAGCTTCAGCTATGGACTTCAGTGAACAGAACAATGCTAATATGCTGCTTCCCCACCTCACTGCCCCACCATTAGCCTTGATGAGTCTTTTCAGAAGCATGGCAATAACACAGACCTCATATTACTTGTCAGGAAAATGTAGTTGATATAAATTATGTGTTTAATGAGCACAAAAATGCACAAGTACCAAAATTTATTTTTTACTCTCCCACTATGTCAAGTCAACAAAAATGATGACGACTACAGTAAGCTAAAGCATGGGTACAAAATAGGTACAAGGTCTATATATCAATCTTCAGCACGATGATTACTAGCTCTCCAAATGGTCAAACTGGGCATTCTCCCAGAAAGCAATCAAAGGGTTACAACAATACAGAAAAAGTGCATGATTATGGGATCAATAAGCATGCTGGGTCTCATTAAAAGGTGAAAAATGTGTAACAAATTGTCAGACAATTGCTGAATGCAAAGGAAGTTAAAACTGTATTCTTAAAAAAAAAGAAAAATGTGTGTGAATTTTTTATAGTCAGTGATGAAATGATGAAAGGATTTTACATCATTGTGTGATAGTGCAATACCAGCACATACAGTAGGATGCTTTTACATTTCCTTTGATCATTTTTGCATGTATTAAATGTTATTTTTGATGTATTTATTTTATGTTATTAAATACATTTAAAGTGTGTATTTTGACTGTTGTACCAATAAGCATCTTCTACTATCAAAAGAACTCTGCAGTGTTTCATGAAAGATACATTAATCAGAGCTCCTCAAACTCTTAGGGGGATGCCTCAGGCAAAAAAACACACTATTGTACTTAAAGCACATACAATGCAGCCGAGAGTGGTTAGGTTATATGGTCTAAGTGGGGAGGAGCTCTTGCGGAGCCTGATTCAATAAAGCTGCTGTCCAGTTGCTAATGATTGCTTACAACAGCCATGGGCTTTGTTTTAAAATAATCCATTGACCATGCATGCAGATTATCTTCATTCTCCATAATCAATAAAGTATGTATACACTTTGGGCTAGATTCTTAAATTCAAAATCGTTATTATCGCAGTGTTTTCAGGACATTACCTTAACCAACTCAGACATTTAATTTAGGGGCTTGTTAAAAGTCTCACGTTGCTTCATTTCCGGTTAGAAATAATGTCGTCATCAATAGTCGAACTGAGCTGATGCATTTTAATACAAGATTTTTCTGCTGTGCTATAAATCCTCACAAGCTCAAGCCTCTTTAGACTCAGGGACTCCACAGAGCAGATCAAGTAACATGTAGAAAACAGAAAGTACTGATTAGAGGAGAAACCTCAAAATGGAGCGAGGTAACCAGTGGAGTACCACAGGGATCAGTATTAGGTCCTCTGCTATTCCTAATCTACATTAATGATTTAGATTCTGGTATAGTAAGCAAACTTTTCTATTTGTAGACGACACAAAAATAGGAGGCAAACAAACAACAAGCAAGGGGAGCTAAAAACAACTGGTAAAAACAACTGCTAAGCGTGCTGGTTTTAACCAGCACGATACTTATTTGTTTATTTGTTTGGCCCTTGTGCCTTTTTGTTTGGTGTTTTGTTTAAGTCTTTTGTTTATGTTTTATTATTTAATAAATTAGCTGAGCGCCATAGCGCTCAGTTTCACCACCACCATCCATTGTTTGGTTTATGTTTACTTCCTGGTCCGTGACATCATTACCCACACGTCCCACTGCAACAACAGCTCGGGCACAAAGTTACATTGTGGAAGAACAAAAAGTTAAGCAATTGTGCAAAACGTCTTGTGCCCGTATGCAATAGAATCAGCTGTAAAGGAGATATGCGATGGAATGCATCAAACAAGGGATATCTAAAGAACTTCCCTGTTACTGTGACCTACTTCTCCAAGGATAAGTGGGTTAAGAGAGGTGTGGTCGACTTTTATGAAGACTGAAATGAAACGTCGGATGCTATTGCCGCTCGCATACGCGAGGGGTTTACCACGTGTGGTCTGAATCTCAAGAATGTAGTTTCATACGGTGCAGACGGTGTTCTTCATTCGGTGTATACCAACATGAAGAATGAAAATGGCAATCTCCTCGCTGCTGCTTCCAGGTGTCATCTGCTGCACAATGCCGCAAAACACAGCAGTAAAAAGTTGGCACATGATGTGGAATCGCTTGTCATCAAAGTGTACAATGAATTTTCCTGCAGTACAAAACATGTCAGTGAGCTGAAATCGTGGATTCTTGGATATGGGATATCACAAGCTTCTGCAACACGTACCTACTAGATGGTTATCGTTGTACACAGCTGTGGATAGGCTTCTAAAGAATTGGCCTGCAGTGAAGTTGTACTTCGTTCAACAGGGGGAAGAAAGCTGTCCAGTACTGATCTGGAATTTCGTGAAATCTCAAGAAGATGGGTTAAATCCCGACACACATCTCTCTGTCCATGAGTGCTATCTTTTTTTTGTACACAGCTACATGAATGCATTTCAACCATCAATCCTGAAACTGGATAGTGACAATACACAGTCCACCGAGACCTTCAGCGTACTAAACTAAATGCTGTGCGACCTGAAATCTCGCATTTCAGAACGTTTTTTTGGCTTCAAAGTTAACCAAGCGCTGAAGTATCTTCCACCAAGCCAACAAGAGGCCTTCACAAAAAATGCTTTAGATCTCTACCAAAGAAGCGCACAGTACTTGGAGAAGTGGTTTAATTTCGGACCAGATCCATACCTACAGAAAATTGCTACTCGCAGTTTGAAGCCTGAAGCTACATTCACCTTTGAAGATCTATGTGAGATTCCAAGCATTTTTGACGTACATATAGATGGTGAACAACTCTTCAACGAATACTGCATCTTGAAAGAAGCACTACCAAAACTGGATCCTGATAACAAACTTTCAGTGGAACAGAAATGGTGGAAATAATTGAGAAATATATCCGGTTTTTGGTCTGTGGAAAAGGTGGCAACCCTAAGAAGGAATCTATGAAAAAGACCTAGGAGTTTATGTTGACTCAGAAATGTCTTTAACTAGACAATGTGGGGAAGCTATAAAAAAAGGCCAACAAGATGCTCGGATATATAGCGAAAAGTAATGTTAAAACTTTACAATGCATTAGTAAGACCTCATGTAGAATATTGTGTTCAGTTCTGGTCACCTCGTTACAAAAAAGGATACTGCTGCTCCTAAAAGTGCAAAGAAGAGCGACCAGAATTATTAATGTCATATGCAGACAGGCTCAAAGAATTGAATCTATTCAGTCTTGAATAAAGAAGACTACGCGGCGATCTGATTCAAACATTCAAAATTCTAAAAGGTATTGCCCCTGTCGACCCAGGGGACTTTTTCAACCTGAAAAAAGAAACAAGGACCAGGGGTCACAAATGGAGATTAGATAAAGGTGCATTCAGAACAGAAAATAGGGGGCACTTTTTTACACAGAGAATTATGAGGGTCTGGAACCAACTCCCCTGTAATGTTGTTGAAGCTGACACCCTGGGATCCTTCAAGAAGCTGCTTGATGAGATTCTGGGATCAATAAACTACTAACAACCAAAAGAGCAAGAATGGGCTGTCATTTGTAAACTTTGTTATGTTGGCAAGCCTGCCCTCCCATGGCTGTATGACTCACCTGCACATCATACAGCCATGCCTTTACCAGATGAACCATGATGGAGCCCAGTTACTTTTAACTGTCTGTGAACTACCTTATAGAAGATTGAACTGTGTTAAAAATAAAGAGCAACAAAATAAATAAATAAATAAATAAATATGCAGTATTTTTTGACCTACTTTCTAAAACTTCAGACTGCAGTCAGAATAAATGGAGTGCTATCCACTTAGTCTATTGATTTTATTATTGTACCTGTGAAAAGTACTGTTATGAGGTTAAAAGGAGAATCATTAATTTACAGAACTCCATTGATGTGTTGTCGTTGCTAATGCCCTGGGGGTTATTTTGTCATATATATTTTAGATCCCTTGACTTGAAATCCATTTGACTCCAGCTTCGACAGGTGTGGGGTGGTTGAAATTTCATCTGGAGCAGTTCCCATGCTAAAAGAAAAGAACATTTGATATTCTCAAAGGAATAATTGATCTCAATGTAGATAGAGGAGGAACTCTTGGTCTTACGTGGACCTTATTGAAAAAAGAAAAACAATTTATTGTCCCTGAGTTTTATGCTTTGCAATCTGTGCTATCATAAGGAGAGTAACCTTTACCCAATCAATCATTTGACATTAAGTAATTAAGTACCATCCAAAATGACAACATTTGACTGCTTGAGAATATTACAAAGAATGTCTTTAGTGGTTCTGAACTGCTGGGGAACTGCAGCTAGCTGTTTATTTTTAAAGTTTCTAAGAAAAGTGGGCTCTAAGAAAAGTGGGCTCAAGGTTTTATCAAAATACACATAGGGTGTGTTTGTAAACTCCATCTGAGGCTCTCTGGGCACTCTCTTCGGAGCGCTCCAGAGCAAGGATTTCTATTGGAGTTTATGAATGGTGATTAAACATGGCAGCGTCAAACAAGGCAGGCTGGAATATTGTTGCTAATAAGAGTATAATGACAGTAGGGGCACAGTAGGTACATGTTTTGGTGAATGGATCAGTCAGTGCTGAGGAGGTGGTAATTATATATATATATATATATATATATATATATATATATATATATATATATATATATATATATATATATATATATAGTGAGCGTGTAGATGCATACAGGAGAAGCAGACAGTAGTTTCCAAGACAAAACACAAAGTTGTATTAGGGTCCTGAATTTCCTGAGAAAAGGCTTGCTCTTAAACAGAAAAGACAATCCTGTTTGTGAGACGATGACAAAAGAAAATAAACAGTTGAAACAGGATTCATAAAACAAAAGACGCTTTAAATCAACTGGACCATCAACCACGTCCAGCCGGTGAGTATGAGTATTTTCACCTGGTTTTCCACCAGGTCGCTAACTGCACCAGAATGTCCCTTAGGCAAGATTAGTTTTAGTCCCTTAGTCGGGGAAAACAAGCAAAGTCTGTACCCACCCTTTGGGCAGAATTCCAAGGCCGTAGCATGTTGCGAGACCCCGAAGTTCAGCCGACCTTTGCTCACATTGATCACCCAATTCTGATTGAAAGTCTAGAGAAGCTTGTAGGATTATCAGGCAGTATCTTGTCCTGCTTTAAATCTTATCTTTCTAACAGGTTGCAATACGTCAAAATCTAGGATGATTCCTCTGCTTTATCTGAAGTTACATGTGGCGTACCACAAAGTTCTGTTATTGGACCCATTCTGTTTGTCTTATATATGCTGCCTCTGGGTGCTGTTGTCCGTAGACATGAGGTAAACTTTCATTGCTATGCTGATGCGGAGAGACTGATTCATGCTTTTGTATCATCCAGAATTGATTACTGCAGCCCTGTTTACTGGTATTTCAAGTGATGTCTTATCCCGATTGCAGCCTGTGGAAAATGCAGCTGCTAGGGTCTTAACAAAAATAAAGAAATATGGCCATATCACACCTATCTTAGCATCCTTACACTGGCTTCCAGTTTGGTTCAGGATTGATTTTAAGATCCTGCTAATAACCTACAATACCATAAACACTTCAGTCCCATCTTATTTGAATGACTTCTTGGTCCTATATGTTCCCAGACGACCACTCCGATCACAGGATGTTGGATTGCTCACTACCCCAAAGATTTGTTTTAAAGAATACAGGCAGTAGAGCTTTCAGCTATAGTGCTCCTAAACTTTGGAATAAACAGCCTCATTCCATAAGGGAAGCACCAATCATTGCTGTTTTTAAAACAAGACCGAAGACACATTTTTATAGTCAAGCCTATTTATCTTAAAAATGACTTGTCTGCACCTTTTATTGTTCTGTTCTTACTGGAACAGGATGGTCTGACAAGTCTTTCCAGGGAAAGGTGGAAGTCAGCCATCTAGAAAGGGGGTGGAGCTACGGTACACCCAGTCATCGCCCCAGAAGGGAAGCGATGTGGCAGCCGCAGACTGGAGGAGAAACGGTTGCACTCGCTAACCAAGGGGGCGTGACTGACGGCACAAAAGGGGACATGTCTAAGTGATCTGTTCCTTTGTTATGGTTGTGAGCGAACCAAAAGGAGAACCAAAAACGTACCGTGAATGTTTAGTGTTTGGTTTGTTTGTCGTGTCTTCACCACTGTGTTTAGTGTTTTGTTTGTTTGTCGTGACTTCACCACTGTGCACCAATAAATTGGATTTCACCACTTGCACATTAGCACTCACTGTGGACTTGTGATCGTGTGTGTGTCTTGTGTGTGTCTAATACTGTGTATATT
>NW_026707785.1:0-20575 GCF_902713425.1 Acipenser ruthenus
ACGAATGATCGGAAAAATAAAAATACAAGCAAGATGCTAGTTCCATAACAAGGCCCAGGCATCGTATTTGTTACTAATTATACCCACATTTGAAGAAGAAAAAAACTAAAATCATGATACACGTAAAAAATAAACATAACACACGAAGAAAGGCGTGTTTTATCACATATCCGTGGATGCCGTTAGGCTAATGTCAATATGTCATTTTAGTTGAGCGATACATTCCCAAATAAAAGTAGGCCGGGGAAATCGAAAAAAAAAAACATGGTCAAAAACAAAGAAAAAACAGCAAACTAAATATACCACGTTCCGGGTTTTTTAATTTAATTTCACTGGTAATGACGAGGAAATACTTACCGAAATTAATTCAGATAAAAACAGCAAGAGAAACAGAAATTACTGCAAAATGCTCCAAACACTCAACCCTACCAAATTCACCCTGAATATGAACCAGTGCGGCGGCGCCGAGATAATACCATTCGGGCTGATCCATTCGAATAGGGGTCGACAACTTGAGAGAAAACAATCTCTGTGATCTCCCAGTTTCAAGAATTCATTTCACAATACAGATCAAGCTACTTTTACCTTTGTCAAATATATTCTTAGTATGATTATATATAAATAATGTTATTTTAACACAGCGTAATACTATAAAGTATTATATATACCTATGAAATAGTTAGATCGTCCGGGCGCAGCACCTTTATGAAATCACGTCTATTGTGCTACAGCCTGGGGGGGGGGGGCGATGGGTTGGTTCTGTCCTGCTAGAAAATATAAAATGTACTTTCAAAGTGATTTGTAAACCCCCACACCTCAGTCCTCTATGCTTATATTTTCTCTGTAATATATGTTTAGTTATATTTTTACTGTTTGGATTCAAATATTTTTGGTTGAGTTGTGTACTGTGACAATTGAAACATCCCTTTTTTAATGTCGTTTATAAAGTCCTTTGGCGTACTCCAATATGGTGTCGGCACACAACGGGAGCAGTGACGCAAATCTCAGTATTGCTCAACACGCCTCCGGACTGACGCTGTACCAAACACGTTATTTTGCTCAAGGCACGGTATACGTATGTTTGTGTCCCAAACAGGAAGACTAGATGTACTTGGTTCCCATTTATTATTTTTATTATTTATTTCTCAGCAGATGCCCTTATCCAGGGCGACTTACAATTGTTACAAGATATCACATTATTTTTACATACAATATATATATATATATATATATATATATATATATATATATATATATATATATATATATATATATATATATATATATAATGGGTACAGCAGCAGTGTCCCCCACCTGGGATTGAGCCCTAACCACTTCTCCACACTGCTGCCCCCATCCAATATTAGCCTTGTTAAAGGTGTATACCCTTCCCTACCCTGCACACAGTGCAGTTTTGAAAGAAACACATTTTATAACAAACATGTATTTTAATTTTAAAACATGGTTTATGGTACTACACACAGTCAAATAAAGTTCTTAGTTTGTTTGTCTTGCCTGCCAGGAAATCTGTTACTGCGTTAATGGTCATTTAATCCCTACAGCATCTTTGGGGTAAAAGCATCTAACTGGCTGTAAAGTATGTCAGTCATTAGTGGAAGCAGCTGGTTGGATACTGACAGTAAATCCTGTCCTGAAGGGGTGAGGTTTTCACACTACAGATAACGCAGTGCTTACAAAGGTACCACAAAATGTTCCTGTCAGGACAACTGAGGAAGCCAGCACCTCCGGTCATTTTTTTTTAAAGTAACAAAAACGCTTATTCACTGCCAAACATGAACTACTCTAGATGTGTAATGACTGCAGCATAGGATACTGACCTTAAGGTCAGAGTTTCGGTGTAGGGAGAGGATTATTCATTGTGTTATTAACAATAATATGATAACCAATCAGAGTGCAGTGTCCTGACAGCTGAATTTTATGTTACTTTTGTAAGGACAGCACAGGTAACATGCTTCCAACAGAGATTTCTAAAACCTAGTGTACTGCGAGTTATCATGTTTTAAAATGAAAATACATTTTTTGCTAAAATATGTGTTTCTTTCAAAGCTACACATTTGATACCTGTTTAGCGATAGAATGGAACTGGTTTGTCAGCTACAAACTCAAACTGGTCGTGGTAGTCTTTGTCTTTTTTACAGCCTTTATGCAATTACAGTTACGGTTTTAACTGAGGATTCTGTCCATTGCTCATGCAAGCGCCTGGTTTTCCTCATTGCGCAAGCATTCAGATACTGACTGATGCAAAGCCAGAAGCTTCACAGTAAAACAGATTCCATGAGAATCTAATCAAACACACACAGTGTTCCCTAAGAGAAACCATCACCAATAAATGGTTAGCATCAGGAAGTTTTAAAAAAACCCAACACATCTCTTCAACCAATCAGCACCCACTCTGTGCTTAAAAAAAAAAAAAAAAAAGGTTGCTGGGTAAGATAACACACACACTTGCCAGTAATGTGATTGTCAGTCTGTCTGTCTGTCTGTCAAACTTACATAAGAACATAAGAACTTTTTTCATACAGAACACACATAATGCATTACTGAACTTCTAAGAAATGAGAGGGTATCAAAGTGTATTTAGAACTGAACAAAACGTTTTACTAAATCTTTGCTAAAGTGCAAAACTTTGTGAGGAACACCATACAGTGAAACCTGCTTACTATTGCTCCACCTGCACTTGTTCTCACCATATTGAAGTGGTCCAAACAGGACAGCATGAGAGCCAGTGGAGACAGGCTCCTGATAATATCACTGTAACTTGACTCTATATCACTCTGCAAAATAAAGGAATGATATTAGAATACCACTGAACTGGATGTACAATGTGTGTCCGTGTACAGTGTAATAAACTGTATAGCTCATTTTATTACTGGGAATGCAGTACTTTGCATGATAATTGAGTTCCACAGCAAAACACTCATATTTGTTGTATCAACACATCTTAATGCTTATTTCACCAGGCTATTGGTCCTGATGAAGTGAATTTGATCTTACCTGGTTAAAGATTTAGACATGGAAACTACAGTTCTTATTGGGACAATATAAAGTGCAGATTGTGCTTATTATTGCTAATATAACGGAATTTGGGTTGACCATGATTAACTGTGTGTGTGTATAGTTCTTGGCGCCTAGACATATTCTTTAAGAGCCAGTAGCTTCAAATTGCATTGTCGTGTTTTTTCTTCCCTTTTCATAATGTGCTTTGCAATCATTCTGAGTTGCTCTTCAGTTCTAGTTAATTGACATAGATACATGTAACGCAAGCTAGATCAGTAGGCATGTCTTTATATTAGTAAGCGCCAGCACCATCTAGTGCATAGCAATGTATTGGCAGCAAAATTAAAGGGAATTTGATCCAAAGTGTCAGATCACCAGATGGCGCTGGCTCGATAAAGACACACTGGCAGATCTGGCCTGTATTACATATATATATACTGTGTATATATATATATATATATATATATATATATATATATATATATATATATATAGAGAGAGAGAGAGAGAGAGAGAGAGAGAGAGAGAGAGAGAGAGAGAGAGAGAGAGAGTAATAAGAACCACTCTGAATTAATGACTTCAAACATCACAAAAATGTTAAGGGATTAAAAACAAAAAAACTTGAAAATAAATCTGAAAGTACTTACTTTTCAAAAATCTGTAGTGCACTGAGCTGCTAGGAATGATGTTGGTTATAAATCTGAACTCATAACCCCTGATATACAGCTGTACACAATAAAGACAGAACATGCAGAAAGCTGTCTGGGGATATGAGTAGCTGGTTTTATCAGGAGGCTGTGTAGTCTGGTGGTTAAAGAAAAGAGATTCTAACAAAGAAGTCCCCGGTTCAAATCCCGGCTCACTCACTGACTCACTTTGTGACCTTGAGCAAGTCACTTAACCTCCTTGTGCCGTCTTTCTGCTGTGACGTTGTTGTAAGTGACTCTGCAGCTGATGCACAGTTCACACACCCTATGTGATAAAGGCGTCTAAACAATAAAACGAACCAAGACAGGCTGTAATCCCTTTAGCGAACAGCAAGTGTCATCCTCATCAGAACTAGAACATTTATTTTTCTATCCGGAAATGGATATAGATTTTGAAAATGTTCAAATTGAACAAAATAATGAAAATATACATTTATATATACAGTTGTAGTCAAAAGTTTACATACCCCAATGGAAATGTATAATTTGTAGAAATTTCTTGAAAACAAATAATTATAAGAAAAATCTTTTGTAGCAAAAGTTTTGCTTTTGTGGATGAGGGAAAAAAAGTTACATAAATACATGTCTACAATTATTTATTTTAGCATTTTTTTTTTTTTTTTTTTTTACAAAACTCCAAAAATGCTCATTCAAAAGTATTCATACCCTGACAAGGAAAATGAAATTAATAGGTAGTTGAGGCATCTTTAGCAATAATAACCTCTTTTAAACGATTAGGATATTTGTCAATGAGCTTTTGGCATGACTCTTTAATGATTGTTGACTATTCTTCAATGTAAAACTGTTCCAGTTCATTCAAATTCCGAGGACTTCTAGTGTGCACAACCTTCTTCAACTCATACCAAATATTCTCAATCGGATTTAGATTGGGACTTTGACATGGCCATTCCAGAACCTTGATTTTATTCTTCTTTAACCATTCTGAAGTAGATTTTGATGTGCGCTTTGGATCGTTGTCATGTTGGAATGTCCAGTTGCTCTTTAAACCAAGTTTTGTAGCGGAGGGTTTCAGATGATTGGCCAATATCTTTTGGTATGCTATGGAATCCATTTTACCATGTATTGGAACTAAATTTCCTTTGCAACTAGAGGAAAAACAGTCCCATAGAAGGATATTACCACCTCCATGCTTGACAGTAGGTAGATGTTCTTTTCTTTGTACACCTCACCAGACTTTCTCCAAACGTAACGACTATCAGCATGACCAAATAGCTTGATTTTTGTTTCATCACTCCACAAAACCTTCGATCAGAACTCATATCCGTCATTCAAATGCTGTTTTACAAACTCTAAACGATTGACCTTGTGACGTTTCCTAAGAGACCTTCACCAAGCAATACTCGACCTATGGTTGAAATGAAAACCCCAGTCCCACTTGCAGCCAATTCACTTTGAATATCTTTGGCAGTCAATCTTGGACTGTTATTAACCTTCCTCACAATTCTTCTATTTGTTCTTGGTGAAAGAACCTTCTTTCTTCCAGACCGAGGGAACGTTGTGACAGTATCATGAGTCTTGTACTTCTTGATAATAGAAACAATAGTTGAAATTGGGATACTCAAATGTTTGGAAATCTTTTTGTATCCTTCTCCAGCTTTATGACAATAAATAATTTTCTGCCAAAGGTCTTCAGATAGCAATCATCCTACGCCTAACCCTTTTATACTCTTTAAGAATGTTCACCTACAATCCTGCACTGCTGTTACAGATTCTGTCACCCGTCGGTGAGATGAGATGAGGTTAAAAGGTCTATAACTACGAATGCAGACGAGCCAGCCTCTGTTGTATAGGGGTTAAGATGCTCACTTCCAATGTGTGGGATCGCACCCAGCATCTGCCCTGTTACACATGCCCCTTGTAAAGTCATTTGTTGTTCCTGAATAGTTGCACACACTAGGAGATTTTCTCTTATACATTCTACAGTCAGTGTCAGTTCTAAAGCATGACACTCACCTCCACTGCACTCCTGTCAACAGGGATATGCATCCCAGAAGAGGATTAGAATTCGATTTGCCCAGAAATCATACTGTAGTGTAAAGCTGAATAAGACTATTCAGTGCAGTTTTAATATACTTTTGGCTGGTTTCACAGACCCTGATAAACACTAATCTTGCAACATTAAATCGTCCAAAATGATGCTATTCAGGGGCTGTGCAACTGGCTGATATCACACTCCATCTAAAATACAATGAAATTCAACACTAAAGATGCATGTTTGTGATGAAACAGATTTACTACACATGGGGAATGTAGTGTTAAAGGAACTGAAGATGCTGTTAATATTTGAAAATGCGTGTTCATGGAATGTCTATCAGACTGATTTCACTGTTTGGCTCTGGGCTGGCTGTCATGTGACGGCTGTTTTGTTCAAATTGTCAGGGCGTAACTCTTAGCTCTTCAGAAACAGGCATCCTACTGCTGTCAGACTTGAGCTTGTTAGGAATAGTGCAGCTGCTACCAGAATGACGTGCAAGGACCAATCTGATGAGTTAATCTTCTTCATCAACGGCAGGAAGGTAAGTTATTATTGTTTGTAAAAACATTTTACAGAGGTTGACGTCATTGAACATAATTCCAAACTTTCGTGTTCTATGGTCTTACATACTATTGCACCCGTTCATAAGGAGCAATTAGGTACTATAAATAAAACACAGATTGTATGTATGATATGTGTGTGTGTATACATTGTGACACCCCGTCTACTTGGCTGATGGTTTTGTACCTGTTTCGGGACCTTTAGCACTGTGTTATAGTGTAAAAGGAACAGCCCTCGAAACAACAGGTAGGGTTAAAACACGGCGCTGACGGTTTATTTATTTTAAAACCAAAACAAAACAGACCCCTAACTCAAGGAGCGCTACCTAAACTTAGTCAGCTAGTTTGCTGATAATAAATGAAAAACATTAAATGCGTTTTTATCATTGTATCACCTACCACTTTGCTCTGGGTGTCCGTGGAGACCCTATGCTGATATTGACAATGATATCGCAGGTGTTCCTAATCTCATTGCACGTGAGACACCTTTTCTGAGAAATAATTACTTTTGTATTTATTTTTAAGAGAAGCATACGATCCGCTTGTGGTAGCGTGGGAATGTACAGAACAGCATCAAACTTGAGAAACCCTGTCAAGTGACTCAAATTGATTGAAACGGTATGACTTGATAACAAAAAGTTCTTTGCTTCTGTGACTGAAGAAAATTAAATAATCAGGAGTTTTAGAAGTGACTCCAGCCAAGTTAGATGGAGACAAATGACTGTGTCTCTATATGTTTATGACAAAGCCAGCGGTATGAAGACATCACTGGTCTCTTTATTAGTGAATTAAGTTAACTGCCTTTACAAGCCTGTTGACTCAACTTGATAGGGGCATGGGCAGCAGTGTGGAGTAGCGGTTAGGGCTCTGAACTCTTGACCGGAGGGTCGGGTTCAATCCCAGGTGGGGGACACTGCTGCTGGACCCTTGAGCAAGGTACTTTACCTAGATTGTTCCAGTAAAAACCCAACTGTATAAATGGGTAATTGTATGTAAAAATAATGTGAAATAATGTAATATCTTGTAACAATTGTAAGTCGCCCTGGATAAGGGCATCTGCTAAGAAATAAATAATAATAGAGGTGCAACCAGTATCCTAATCTAATTGTTTGTTTTGATGCACTAGATGGTGCTGAAGTTTATTAATATTAAGACACTTTGGATGCTCTAGCCCACTGAAGAAGTTTTTGAAGTCGTGAGTGGTTGTTTCTTCATGTGAATTAGATGCAAAAGCATAGAGTCCTTTTCTTCAGCTGTTAGTTTGGTTTATTCAAAATATACAGGGAATCGATTTCCCTGTTTACAGCAAGCCGATTCAAATGAATTAAGGTCCATTTTTATAGACATGCACATGTATAAGTTGGTCCACTCCAATATGCATTGTATATGTTAATATGTTAACATTACAACACCCGCACTACAGATGTCTACGTAGGGATGGAAATAAGTCTTGTATTCCATAGCAGTGTCATCCATTCCAGGTTTTACAAGGAACTTGAGTAGCCACAGTGTATAGCTCAGGTGTGTCTTATTATTTAAGACGTGCAGCCTGTCTGTCTGTACGAGGCTGCTGAGTAGGAGGTAGAAAGGTGCGCTGTCTCCGAATAGCCATAAACAAAGTAAGTGCTGTGTTAAGCCAGTGTAGTTTCGTGTTGTGGTGCCGGGTGGTAAACGGCTTAGCCATCCTGCGAGTTAGTCAGGGACTTACCTGTGTAGTCAGCACTCCAAAAACAGAGTTAGGTATTTGTTTCTGTTTTGTTTGTTTTGTTTTTGTTAATTAAAAATAGCGCAATCGTGCAGAAAATTCCATTCCTGTGTGTGTTGGGTCGTGTTTTTAAAGGGGCCACGAACCCGAGTGGGTGCAATCTATTACAATATATACAGTGTGTGTATGTGTGTGTGTGTGTGTGTGTGTATATATATATATATATATATATATAGTGCCTTGCGAAAGTATTCGGCCCCCTTGAACTTTGCGACCTTTTGCCACATTTCAGGCTTCAAACATAAAGATATGAAACTGTAATTTTTTGTGAAGAATCAACAACAAGTGGGACACAATCATGAAGTGGAACGAAATTTATTGGATATTTCAAACTTTTTTAACAAATAAAAAACTGAAAAATTGGGCGTGCAAAATTATTCAGCCCCCTTAAGTTAATACTTTGTAGCGCCACCTTTTGCTGCGATTACAGCTGTAAGTCGCTTGGGGTATGTCTCTATCAGTTTTGCACATCGAGAGACTGAAATTTTTGCCCATTCCTCCTTGCAAAACAGCTCGAGCTCAGTGAGGTTGGATGGAGAGCGTTTGTGAACAGCAGTTTTCAGTTCTTTCCACAGATTCTCGATTGGATTCAGGTCTGGACTTTGACTTGGCCATTCTAACACCTGGATATGTTTATTTGTGAACCATTCCATTGTAGATTTTGCTTTATGTTTTGGATCATTGTCTTGTTGGAAGACAAATCTCCGTCCCAGTCTCAGGTCTTTTGCAGACTCCATCAGGTTTTCTTCCAGAATGGTCCTGTATTTGGCTCCATCCATCTTCCCATCAATTTTAACCATCTTCCCTGTCCCTGCTGAAGAAAAGCAGGCCCAAACCATGATGCTGCCACCACCATGTTTGACAGTGGGGATGGTGTGTTCAGGGTGATGAGCTGTGTTGCTTTTACGCCAAACATAACGTTTTGCATTGTTGCCAAAAAGTTCGATTTTGGTTTCATCTGACCAGAGCACCTTCTTCCACATGTTTGGTGTGTCTCCCAGGTGGCTTGTGGCAAACTGTAAACGACACTTTTTATGGATATCTTTAAGAAATGGCTTTCTTCTTGCCACTCTTCCATAAAGGCCAGATTTGTGCAGTATACGACTGATTGTTGTCCTATGGACAGAGTCTCCCACCTCAGCTGTAGATCTCTGCAGTTCATCCAGAGTGATCATGGGCCTCTTGGCTGCATCTCTGATCAGTCTTCTCCTTGTATGAGCTGAAAGTTTAGAGGGACGGCCAGGTCTTGGTAGATTTGCAGTGGTCTGATACTCCTTCCATTTCAATATTATCGCTTGCACAGTGCTCCTTGGGATGTTTAAAGCTTGGGAAATCTTTTTGTATCCAAATCCGGCTTTAAACTTCTCCACAACAGTATCTCGGACCTGCCTGGTGTGTTCCTTGTTCTTCATGATGCTCTCTGCGCTTTAAACGGACCTCTGAGACTATCACAGTGCAGGTGCATTTATACGGAGACTTGATTACACACAGGTGGATTCTATTTATCATCATTAGTCATTTAGGTCAACATTGGATCATTCAGAGATCCTCACTGAACTTCTGGAGAGAGTTTGCTGCACTGAAAGTAAAGGGGCTGAATAATTTTGCACGCCCAATTTTTCAGTTTTTTATTTGTTAAAAAAGTTTGAAATATCCAATAAATTTCGTTCCACTTCATGATTGTGTCCCACTTGTTGTTGATTCTTCACAAAAAATTACAGTTTCATATCTTTATGTTTGAAGCCTGAAATGTGGCAAAAGGTCGCAAAGTTCAAGGGGGCCGAATACTTTCGCAAGGCACTGTACATACACACAGTGGTTTGCAGAAGTATTCACCCCCTACCAATAATGTCACATTTTTTCAAACACACTTTTTTATTTTTTATTCAAAGCTGTAGTGGTTAAACTGAACACTGTTATATGAGGAGGAGGTTAAATGTCAGCAAAACTTGCAAAGAAAATGTACAAAATGTAATTTACTGGTTGCATAAGTATTCAGCCTGTTAAGTAAGTGCTTGGTAGAAGCACCTTTTGCAGCAATTACTGCTATGAGTCTTTTTGGATAGGTCTCTATTAGCTTTGCACAGTAGGATGGTGAAATCTTTGCCCATTCTTCCTGGGAAAATTGCTGCAGTTCTGATAAGTTTGTTGGGGATCATCGATGAACTGAAATCTTCAAGTCTCGTCGTAAATTTTCGATTGGATTCGAGTCAGGACTTTGACTGGGCCACTCAAGAACATCAATTCTCTTCTTGTTCAACCACTCCAGTGTGGCTTTGGCTTTGTGCTTCGGGTCATTGTCCTGCTCAAATGTGAATTTCCTCCCCAATTTCAGAGTCTTGGCTGACTCAAACAGGTTTTCCTCAAGGATTTGCCTGTACTTTGCACCATCCATTCTCCCCTCTATCCTGACAAGCTTCTCAGTCCCTGCTGAAGAGAAGCATCCACATAACATGATGCTGCCACTACCATTCATGACAGTTGGGATGGTGTTGGGCTTGAGCCAGACATAACGCTTGGAATTTAGACCGAAAAGTTCAATTTTTGTTTCGTCTGACCACAAAATCTTTTTCCACATGACTGCAGTATCATCTACATGCTTTTATGCAGACTCCATACATGCTTTAAGATGAGGCTTTTTGAGTAATGGCTTCTTACTTGCCACCCGTCCATACAGGCCAGCTTTGTGTAGGGACCAGCTTATTGTTGATTTGTGAACACTGACGCCCATCTCAGACACAGAGCTTTGCAGGTCTCTCAACGTCATTGTTGGCTTCAGAGTGTCATCCTGAGCCAGTTTCCTGCTTGCCCGGCTGCTCAGTTTGGGAGGGTGACCTGATCTGGGTAGTGTCTGGGTGGTATGATGCATCTTCCACTTCTTAATGATGGACTTCACTGTGCTGAGGGATAATCAGTGCCTTTGAAATTTTCTTGTACCCTTCTCCTGCTCTGTGCCTCTCTACCACTTTATCCCTGACTTGTTTCGAAAGCTCCTTGGTCTTCATGGTTGCTTTGTTGGATCACTATGTGAGTTGCAGCTTGAAAGACTATATACCTGAGGGAAGTTATCTACAAGTTAAAGAACTTTGAGTAAACACAGGCTGAAACCATTTCACTAGTTTTGTGACATTTTGTGAAGTTTTTCTTTGTAAATCTTACTTATTTATATTCTATATGCATTTTTTAACTTTATCAATGTGGAGTAATTTGTGTAGATTCTACATGTAAAGTCTAATTTGAAAGTGTCCTGGAGTATGCTCAGGTGCCAACAAAATGTGAAAACTTTGCAGGTGTGTGAATACTTCTGCAAACCACTGTATGTGTGTATATATATATATATATATATATATACACACACACGCACGCACGCACATATAGGGTGATGAGGGTCCTGATTTTCTGATAAGGCATGTTAATCACAGTCTGTCACAGCTCTTTATGTGTCTCATGACTCTCAGCTGGTCAGTAATTCATTTTAACCAGGGAACTCTGCCAATGTACTATACCAGCAATGAAACCTCCGAGCCGTGACCTCCGAGTCAGCTGATCAGGGGGAGGAGCCGTAGAAGTGGTAGAAAATTGACCAAGGTTATAGCCAACAAATATAAAGTACATAAAGAATATTTTTTAATAAATCTTACTGAAAGAGCAACTTGAATCTGAAATATTGGTTCTCTTTACTAATGTATTCTTCTCCTAGTCTAGAATCGCTGTTTCAGTCCATCACATCCTGGAGACTTTTTGAAAAACTCACAAGTTAAAAACACCCGTCTGGTTTCTTCCAAAGGGCTCGCAAACATGTCTTCTCTCAAAGTGCAGCTGGTACACCAGAGTGTAACCATTAACCTGCCCCATTCCTTTGTCTGACACCTCCCAGGTTTCTCTTTAAGATGCATCATCATGTTGCAGGTTCCACATGAAAGATGCGCGCACATTATGGTTCTGGGTTGCTCTAATATTTCTCTTGAGTTCTCTGTTTTCATGAACTGGCGTTGAGCGTGCCAGGACTGAACAGCCAATCCTCATTCCATTCAAATCATGTGACAATGTGACCTTTACTCCCTGTCACTCGGTATGTATGTAGAATTGAAAGGTCACATGATGCATGGGAAATATTAATCTGTGTTTTCAATGTTCTAGATTGTTGAGAAGAATGCAGATCCTGAAGTCATGCTGTTGACTTACTTAAGAAAGAAAGGTACCACCATGCTCCAGTCCAGTCTCTTGTTTGGCCAGTCAGTGTAAAGTCTCTTGTTCAATCTGTCTGTTTTTTTTAAATAATCATTTATTGCCTATAGTTCAATGCATTTTTCTAGAAACAAAAACATGTATTAAATCTGTAATAAACACAACTCCCACTTTCAAAAAGGTATGTAATAATGTATTTGCATATCAGAAGTATGTGGCTGGCTTCTGACATAAATCAAATATTTTAAAATGTAAACTATGCCAATGGAGTTGTAATCAAACAACATTTCAAGTAATGGAAAGAGCCAAATCAATAAAATAGTAAATGTAATGATGATAATTAGGGTCAGGGGATATTGTCTCAAGTTGTAGATAATCTTCTGTTATAATGTCTGCTGTGTTAATCCATGGCATTGATTGTGTGTGACTCAGACCCCTGTTTTGCAGTGCGTCTCACAGGGGTGAAGTATGGGTGTGGAGGGGGGGGCTGTGGAGCCTGCACTGTGATGATCTCCCGATACGACACCCTCCAGAGCAGGGTCCTGTATCCTTCTACTGTATCAGACCCCTAGCAGATTCATGCCATTGCAATTGAATCCCATTGGAACCTGCATTTACAAATAATACAGTGGAATATAGTAAATACGTATTGAAGAATTCATGTAATAGGCATAGAAATAAGACTCCTACTGCATAGCAATTTCGCCCATTCCAGATTTTAGGATATGCTTGATTAGCCCCAGTGTATAGGTAACAAGTTCAAGTGTGTTGTAAACTCCAAGTAAAACCAGGAATTGATCGACCTGCTATGCAATGGGAGTCTTATTTCCATCCCTGATCTAACAATGGATTACCGCGACAGGTGTCCCAAGAAAAAGGCAGTCAGCTATTTTCAGTTACATCACCAATGTCATGTTTCCTGAACTCAGCCCGTTAGTCATTTCTCTGTCAACGCCTGTCTGCTGCCCATCGTTTCACTGCATGGTGTTGCCGTGACGACTGTGGAAGGGGTGGGGAGCACCAAGACCAAGCTCCACCCCGTGCAGGTGAGAAAAACAAAATGCACTCTGAAAGAGAGAGAACTCAGTGTGGGGAAATGCCTGGAATGGACTGTTTTTGTTACTTGTGCATCATTTTGCATTTTAATTGACCCAAACATTGATACAACTGGGTTAAAATGAAGAAATAAATGGAGAAATTGTTGGTATCCTTCTAGTGTGTTTTCCATATTATCCAGCGCTTTTGATAATAAACTTCTTACACGTATTTTGCTGTTTAATTTTCATGTTACTTATGTTGCCTAAAGATCACCTGATTCTAACTTCTCAGGTAGACACCCCATTGGTTAATACAGTGGACTCAGCTTTACCAAAGCAATATTGGCATAAAATAAGGAAGGCTCTCTACAAAAAAAAGCAACAAAGCACCTCTGTGTCTTTTGCAGATCATGCCTGTTTTATTAACACTGAAAAGAACCCTTGTCAAAGTGTTTAACTAGAAGAAGTTTAGTTTTGCTCAACGGAGCTGCAAACAGTATGCAACAGTAACAAGGATGGACATAAGACTCCCGTTGATCCATTGCTGGATTAATAAAATGCACATGAGCTTGTAACCTACACACTGTGGCTAATCAAACTTGTATTAAAACCTGGAATGGATGAAACTGCTATGCAATAGGAGTCTTATTTCCATCCCTGTTACTGTTGTGTATTTGCAGTTCTTGCTGAATCTGTAATGGGGTGCGCTGATTTTATGCATGTGTATGTATGTGTTTGCCTCTCTGTGTCTCCTATGTGAAGTTGTTGCTAAATGTAGTGTGGTGTCGGAGCCTTATATTTCACATTGTGCAGTTCTTGCTGAATGACACTGTGTGTGTGTGTGTGTGTGTGTGTTTCCATCTCTTTCTCTTGCTGAATGTGTAGTTGGTGCGTGGACTTCATGTTTGACACTGTGTGTGTGTGTTTCCCTCTCCCTGTCTCTCTCTATAAGGAGCGCATTGCGAAGGCTCACGGGTCGCAGTGTGGGTTCTGCACCCCTGGCATGGTGATGTCCATGTACACCCTGCTGAGGAACATTCCAGAACCCTCCATCGAGGACATCAGGGAGGCTCTCACAGGTACCCCGGGTCTCTAAAGCAGCTCACATTCCCATTCGAGGCTCTTAATGGATGTTAAAAGAGTGCCAGGGCAAACGGTAGTCTGCAGTTGAAGCAAGTACAGTCCAAATTGATATTTATTGTGTAACAGTGAAATAAAGATGTAATGGGAGTGGGCTTAAAAGTAGATGGGTTTGTATGCAAGACTTTTGTAGAAAACAGATGAAAATGAATATTAGAAAGCTAATTACTATGTAAATGTAGTCTTTATCAGTGTTACTGTCACAATTCGACAGGCTGGGGTAAAGTAATGCAGGCCCAGGTTTAAACCAAACTGTGGATCCCACTAAATGAAGGTTATAACATAACTATATCGTTGTTCTTTTTAGGTAACCTGTGTCGCTGTACGGGTTACAGACCCATCATAGATGGCTTTAAGACCTTCTGTGGGGTAAGTATTGTGTAATGTACAGCGACCCCTAGTGGTCAGCAAACACCCCCTCTGAGACATAACCAATCAGCATCAGCGCTGGAGTTGAGGGAACCAATGAAAGCCAGACTGTGCTTATGGAGAGGATAGGAATCACTTCTGAATCAAACCGTTTTCTGGGGCAGGTTTTCTGTTGACACCATTGTCTGTGTCACACCTGCTGCTGGTGTTTCCAAGGTTTCTTAATTTGGTGCATGTTTTGTTCTCCAGGCTTCAAAGTGCTGTCAGAATGGAAATGACACCAAGAACTGCTGTTTGGATCAAGAGCCTGAGCTGAACCAGGAGGACGATGAGGTAGGTCTTATTTTGAGATTTATTCTGGAAAAGAAACCAGGACCAGAAGACAGAGTAGGAAATTAAGGGGGATAGACTTAAGACAGAGAGAGTGTATGGGATGGGCTACTTAGCCATGTTGAGGTAGAATTACTTGGATCCTTTAAGACCCAACTTGATAGAGTTCTGAGATCCATCAGCAACAAGGAAGCGGACTAGCTTAGATGGGCCGAATGGCCACTCGTTCCTCAGTATTCATAGTTTTCTCTCAAATACTAAAGCCACATTATAACTGAGACACAAGAAGACGCAAACTTTACTAAAATGTTTGAAGAATCTTATTTGGCTCGCATTATAATCGCAATATATAGCACACAGATACTAGCAGAACCATTAGCAGATCACAGCATTACCAGCAATGGCAGCACAATCGATATGGGATGTTGTGTTGATGTAGTAGCACAGTGCCAGTTACTGATAAGGTACAAATGATATGGGATGTTGTCTTGATGTTGTAGCACAGTGCCAGTTACTGATAAGGTACAATGGATATGGGATGTTGTCTTGATGTTGTAGCACACTGCCAGTTACTGATAGGGTACAATGGGACTGCAATGATTCTAATGATTCATATAAACATCTCTTGTATTTGAACTAATCTCAATGTTGGGTTTGCTTGGGGGCACATAGGATTATGCATGAAACCAAAGCAGTAACTGCATTTAAAACTGTAAGCCTTGTCAGCTCCTATTTGTGTGATTATACAGCAAAACGATGTAATAAAACTGCTTTGTCAAGTTCTCTGATTGATTCTCTTTGACAGATCTCTAGTGAATTGTTCAAGACGGATGATTTCTTACCCCTGGATCCCACACAAGACCTAATTTTCCCTCCTGAGCTGATGGTAAGACAGATGACTGTGTGCCGGATCTACTGAATGATCTGAACAGTTGTGAATCTAAAGCTGTATTAATCCCACTGGTAATATTCAATAGATCAATAAAATACCCACACAATCTGTTACACTTCACCAGTTTAATGGCTTCTGTTATGTTAGAAAATATCACAGAAATGTAAATGACCAAAAAAATATGCAATTTGATTCTGTCCAAAGTCAAATATAGTCATAGGTTTTTTTGAAAACATTTGCTTCATTTATCAGACACTAATTAGATACAAATGGTACAATGCTCTTGTTGAATAATTTCTATTATGTTAGAAGGTATTGCAAAAGTTGTAGGCTGTGGAAAGCGCGGTGATGGCTGAGCTGTGTTGACTGTGTTCACTGTGTCCCTGTGTGTAGCTGCTGGCACGCCAGCAGGGGAGTGGCAGGCTGGTGTTCCAGGGGGAGAGGCTCTGCTGGATTTCCCCTGGGAATCTGGCTGAGCTCCTGGAGCTGAAGGCACAGCACCCCAGCACACCCCTGGTCATCGGGAACACCACTGTAGGTGGGTGGGTTCACCAAACACATTCATCATTGGTATAGCAGTGACAGGCTGTGATACATGACTATGTTCTGAAACTCCATGGTCTGACAATGACATTGTGAGTGAGCTGAACATGGTTTGGCTGCGTTGCCTTATACCAAGCATGGTGTGGCAATGGGTAAGCAAGGACAATCTGGGCTTACCATGTTAATAGATCATGTTTGAATCACAAGCTGTTGATTAGATTAACAGTTATATACAACAGAACCATATCCGGTCCTGTAAGATACGATACCCTCTATTGACTGATGGACCTCTGGCACATGCTGGTACCAATTGAACGGTACAGATGGAAACTGATCAATACACCATTTTATTATGGGTCTAAAACAGTAAATTCAGCTCTTCGAAGGACAGAATGGATTCAGTTGGAGATAAAAGAAAACACGAAAGCAAAGGTATATTAAAACTGGAATTAATACAATTCATATACATAACTTTTAATAATAATAATCAGGTTTAGGGGTTATTGTCTGAAGAAGTATATCATTTTATGTTATAATATCTGCAGATTTGCCTTCCATTTGGTTAATTGTTCATGTTTGATTAACACAGCAAAAATATCTCTTTTCAGAAAATAAATGTGGCGCAACATGGTTTAAATTGGATGACTTACATTTGAAAGACAATCCTTTACTATGTGTTTCCAATAGGGCCGAATATGAAGCTGAAAGGAGTGTCCCATCCGCTGATCATCGCCCCCGCAGGGATTGTGGAGCTGAGTGTTGTGAAGAACTTGGAGGATGGTAAGGAATTTAATTTTGGCGCATCCGAATGCTTGCAAACATCAAATAGGGAAATGTAAAAAAAGATCAAGTAATGTGACATTCGATGCTGCTTATTATTTAATCAAAACTTTGGAAATTCCAGGGATAAAAACACATACATTTATTTTAATATGTATATTTCTTTAAAGCCTGTGCTCCTAGTAATATAAATAAGTCATTTGGAAATGATTATCTGAAGTCGATTCTGGTCTGCATGCAGTCCAATCTGGTATATATTTGTGTTTGTTTCTGGCAAATATATTTTTAAAGTTTAACTTTCATCTAATCACTGACAGATTTGCAAGTCTGCAGCAGTAAATAAACTCATGCAAGATTTTAAAAAATGACAGGAAGGGACCCTTTTCTCATAGTATAAGCATAGACAACTGTAATGTAGCATATTGAAAGCATGGTTAAGTATAGCTAAGCATTGTAAAGACCAGTGAAGCGTGGCAAACCAGGGTAAACTATGGTAAATTAACAGTATAATCATGGGAAAAGCATGGGAAAAATGCAGTGCAAAAATACAGTGGTAAACTTGTATAAGGATTGCACTGCACCACCACACTGCTCTAATGTATACTGAGGAATCAGCTGCTTTATTGATCAGTCACAAATACTTGAAACAAGCATGTATATACTGAACTATATGGTTTCTCTTGAGGGATCTCGTTTGGCGCGGGGTGCAGCCTGTCTGTGATGAAGGACGAGCTGAAGCGCGTCGTGTCCGAGCTGTCGGAAGAGAAGGTGGAGGTTTACCAAGCGCTGCTGCAGACACTGAGCTGCCTTGCAGGGAAACAGATCCGCAACATGGCGGTAAGACCATCGTCTGACACTTCTGGAGTCCTGTTCAATCTTAACATCAGCGTTAAGAAAGTCAATGGACAACCTTTACACCATCACTGCATTTAAAGCTTTGACTGCAGCAATGGTGTTAATGCTAAACCATGGATGAGTTTGAATAGGATGTTCATTAGACTGCAACATTAATGGTGGCATTAATAGGATCCACAGTCGTTTAGATCCCCTGAATATGGGCCCTTGTCTTTATGCAGAACCACTTTTCGCCACTGCAAATTTATTTTTTAACCAATCCACCACTGACACGACAGCTGAAATTAATTTGTGTATTGCCAATTAATAAAAAATATGTATTAAATATATTCGGTTATGAAAGGACAGATTATGAAAGAAGTCTGTTATGAAATTCTAAATTATACATCATTATAGATGATACAGTTCTGTTAAATGAACAAATACAAACTGGGTCATTTGTATAGGTTATATATATATATTAAAGGTATTGAATTCTGTACATAATTAAACTATGTACAGTCAATTCTCATTAATAGAATTTCAAGGGACCAGCAAAAAAAAAAAAAAAGTATTATCAGGAGTGTAAGCCAGATGCATCCTGTCAGTTTTTATTGAAGTTACAGTAACACTGAAATCAAATTTTAATTACAGAACAATGAAAAGTATTATACATCTAAAATGACTGTGCTTTTTATTGAAAATACAGCTGAAGTGAATTTTAAAATGCGTACATTGCAAATGAACTGCACTTAAAACCTGCATATCCCATTCTGATCACTGGCATTTAAACCACAAAGCAAGGTGTCCTCAACATCCGGGCACTGAGCAAATCAGAACATTGACGACTTGCATCCATAGTTTGCCATTCATAGACCTATATTATGGTATCCCGGTTTTTCAGATTGGTTGACAAAGTGTTCGCAGGAATGTTAAAATCTGCAGCAATATCTTTCTTTTTCTTTGACAGCAAAGATAGTGCACATTTTTGCGCTGCTTCATGGAAATTGATGTGTGAGCACTATAGCAACTCAAAATGCATCATAGGATCAGTAGTCCCAAAACAGCACTAAAATACAGTACAGAGGGGTTAATGTGGATGCAAGCTAATACATTTCATTAATTATGTCAGCCCCTCATGTTCTGTGTGCTCGTTCGCAGACCCTGGGGGGAAACATCCTGAGTGCGAATCCCAAATACGACCTCAACAGCATCCTGTCAGCTGGGGGCTGCACTCTCACCCTCGCTTCGAAAGGTAAGGAGTGGGGCTGGAACCAGATTGCATCAATCGGGATATTATCCAGAACTTGTTTAGTCCTCATTATTTATTCTTCTGTTCTTAATAGATAAATGTAAAACTGTGTTTGTGACAGCTACTGAAACATATGCTGAGGTGGGGCAACGATTGTGGTGTGTGTTTTTTTAACTAACAATGAAAAAGAAAGAAGGAACCACAAAGGAGGGAGTAAATTGTAACTAACTGGAATATAAACATGATTACAGATTATCTTAATTATCGTTATAGCCACTAAATCGATAGTTGACCTGTATACTGCTCTAGGAGAGAAGTCCACTCAAAACTGCTGACCGCTCTAGTAGTATTGGAAATAGGAAAGATAACTCCACACAAAACAGCAGATCAGTAAATACACTAATATACCCATTTGTATTTATTTTCACTACAAGACTCCAAAACTATTTAATCAGTTATCCTGGAGTAGCCTTTCTGTACTTAGTGTTGAACGTGGTAATGCTGAATGGCACCTCTTCATGAATCTACAGCTGAGATGAACATGACCAGCTGATCTGACATGGAATAACCGAGTTTCAAATTGTCAACACCAGTAAGGCCGACGCTTGGGATGGTGACTCCCCGTTTCAAGGGTGACTGCCTTTAAGAGATTAACAGGCTGCAAGATAACAGTACACAACATCCACAGTATCACAATTCAAATACATCCTTACAATTAAATAGGCCTATACTATTACTGCATACATTAACAGAATCAATCACAACTCCCTGGAACATGGCCCAGAGAGATGTAGAAAAAGTTTGTCCTTCAACAGTAGAAGATTCAAAGGTTTGAATTCTCCAGTTTTTAATTTTTTTTTTCAATGCCGACTTTGCCCTCACTGAGGAGTCTCCTGTGCGTGACTCTTGTGGTGGGCCTGCAGGGCTGGTAACTGCTTGAAACTCTCCCCGCAGTCCGTGCAGCGATGCAGGGCGGCTCTCTCGTGGGTTTGCTGGTGTATCTTCAGGGAGTTGGAGTGTCGGAAGCTCTTCCCGCACTTGGAGCAGCAGTAGGGCGTCTCGCCGGTGTGAATGCGCTGGTGCGTTCGGAGGTTTTCAAGCCGGTTGAAGCTCTTGCCACAGTCAGTGCAGCGGTACGGCTTCTCTCCGGTGTGGATTCGCTGG
>NW_026707786.1:0-20567 GCF_902713425.1 Acipenser ruthenus
ACTTCTGCATGTCTGAAAATGTGCACTCACAATGTCTACATTTACTATGAGCAGAACCAACTCCCTCTTTAAATCCAGCCAGCTTGTGCTGGGCTAAAGTGTCTCCACAAACAGAAATCAATGCCCCATGTGTGTCCATATTACCACCCACAGTCTCTATTTTAACCCCATGATACAATCAATTCTAATCTTTTCAGATTTGCTCTAATAGTACATCAATACCACATTGAGAAACATCATTTGCTTTTCCTATGACAAGAAGTCATATGGCAGCTAGCTTAGATCTATATTTTGGATTTATATTTCCTAATGTATAGTACACCATCAATAGTTTATTCTTTGAAGCATGTGCACCTAAAGGATTTCATATCTCTATTTCATCAGTATACAAAATTATCTGCAAGGCATTGGGTCTGGCAGAAATAAGATGTCTACAGTACCTCTGTAGCCCTATGACAAACCACCTGCATATAAAGATTATACACATTTTATTTTTATGGATTTATTTATTTATACATTTATTTATGGTTTCTCTTGGTTTAAACTCAAACTATTTGCTAATATTGTACAATATAACCCAAAACAACATAAATGTGTGTTGTTCATGTTTGTACATTTATTAAACTGTGACGGAGACAGATTACCAAGTCAATTATTTTACAACAAATCCTCATCTATAAGCCTACCAAAGGTCACTTTGTTAACTCGTGTCCCACAAGGGGTTTTAGCCCTTCAAAGAAGGGACCATTTTCGATACTTTCATCCTTAAGCCTTTTGTCAGGTCATTAAATCGGACAGTAAAGTAAGTAGACAGTAGTAGAGCTGCATACACAAAGTAAGTTAAATTATGAGCACACCTAAGCAATTTGAAGGTGATGTCCCTACTTTAGAATGAACGTGCACTTAAGAATCACTCATCAATTTGACAATTGGACAAATTTTCTATTTTAAGGACCCCAGCAACACAGAAATACTAAAGTGGTGGTACTTGTTTTGCATTTATTCTACAGAAGACTGTGGTAGGGTGCCCCGCCCCTGTGTGTATTTTGTGTTATATGTTGTATGTTGTGTGTATGTATTGGTTCACGGAGTGTGGGTTACTGTATGTAGCACATGTGATGTAAAATGTAGAATTGTATTTAGGCATGGCGATTGCACAATCACTCCACGTGCAGATTAAAGTGGGTTTTAGTATGGAAGCATGGGGAGCACAATTAGTTCACGTGGAGATGTACAGAGATTCCAACTGAATGATTGGAATGGCATAGATCAGCACAATACCCGTTTGTTGTTTCGTCCAGTGTTTGTTTGTCTGTCTATTTGTTTTGGCCACCGCAGCGTTTTGTTTTGTGTCAAAGTGTTTTTCATTTGTGTGCAACCTTTTTATTTTACAATAAACCGGCGCACCAGCGCAATTTCATTACTCACCAGTCTTGTCTGTGTCCTGTACTTCCGGGTCTGACATCAATGCTCAAGCCATCCTGTGACAAAGACCTACCTAGCTATCTGTACAGAAGAATTCATAGGGCTACTGACATTTTAAATATCATTTTTAGATCCTCAGAATCACTCCAAAATGAGATGCGTTTCAAGTATGACCACCGCCCCCCACCCCCCACCCACAAAAGGGGGTGCATCTCTGGTTGAGTTGACACGGAATGACCCATTTAGAGTGCAGATCATACGCAGCCACTTGATAGTGTTGATGATGGGGAACACCTTGAATTTCCCCACAAATGTACAGTTGCAGTTTCCCAGGAGTGAGACAACCAGGTAACTGGCTGCAATGGTGATGGGACAGGCTGTCCAGATTTGTCACTGACCAAACAAACTGTACAGTCCTTGACCAGTAATTTGATATCTTGGTCAATGCAGGACCACCACACCAGGTCCCGCAATGTTGCTTAAAGGGTACATCAGCACTACATGAAAGATAAAACATAAACTACCCCACCTTGCTGTTCCCAGTGTATTTGGTCATTGTATAATAATCTGTATGTGCCCAAACATCTGCATAATGCCACACTGCCATGTCCAAAATCACTGTTCTCGAGCATCTCTTCTGAGCCACAAAACATGACTTCTGCATGATATCTCACATACCAGTGCATGCCCAATTAAGCATTGTATAAGCAATATTACCTCCGTGTAGAAACACATTAGTCTGTGTGACAAACATGGTCTCTCTAATTTTCCATAAGGAAGGAACCTGTACTGGCCTTCGTTTTGTTTAGTAGACATCTTTCACACTGTACGTGTTTCCTTCACATGTTGTATTTTGATGTATTATTATGATTAATGTTGCATTCAATAGAAAGAAAAAATATGTCTGTGCTGTATAAGTGATTGCGGGGAAAAGAAAACCAAGACAGAGTTGTTCTCATTTCCAACTAATGAAGGAACCTACCCACAATTATAGCAGCACTATGTTATTTCAATATACGTCCCCAAAGTCTTAGATACAGCTCCAGCTGATTCGGAACGTTTGCAGAATTGACACGTATCAAATAAACTAGCAAATGAGATTCAGAAATGATGTCTTTCCTTTCGGAATGAGATCTTTGAGGATGATCCAACCTAAAGAAAATAAAAATTGCATCCTTCGTATTTGGTTTTCATTTGCATTTCCTGACACAACACATGCACAATCATCTACACACCGGGAAAGTCGAATTCGGCCACAAATTCCATCACCCTATCAGTTTCTGAACAACCTGATGTTAAAATATTGCCTGGCATTATTTCGGACGTTCCCTGTGTACAGTCACACATTGTTGCTGAGGAAAATTTGAATTTAAACTGTTAATGACACAACTTCGATATATATTTTTTTAATTTAGTAGTCACCAATTATTTATTTATTTTTTTTCTCCAAATTTAGAATATCCAGTTATTATTTAATCTTGGCTCACCGCTATAACCCCTGCGCTGACTGGCAAAGACGAACACACGCTGTCCTCCGAATTGTGTGCCGTCAGCCGACCGCTTCTTTTCACACTGCAGACTCACCATGCAGCCACCTTGGAGCTACAGCGTTGGAGGACAACACAGCTCCAGTCAGCTTACAGGCAAACCCGCAGGTGCCCGGTCAGACTACAAGGGTCACTGGTGTGCAGTTGTACTGAGTGTCATGTTGATATACAGTACCTTTTAAACCTGTTTTACTGTGAAAAAAATACTTTTAAAATAAACAGCATGTGTGAAAATAAATTGGACCTGACGCGCCTGAGACGCGCTCAATAAATGGGCCGCTAAGGGTTAAGCTTGACGATGCCCATATGACCCTTTTGTGTCATATTCAGCACCCATGCTCACAGCACGCTTGACACACAGAAATTATTCCAGCAGGACAGCTCTTCTTTGATCGTATTGCGTAACAGTCAGAACATTAGGCACAATACCAAATAAAAGAACATAACACTGCGTTTACACATCAAAAAAAAAAAGACCTACACTATCTCAAGATTCGGCTTAAAAGTTGCTAGGGTAATAGAGACAATTTGAGTATCATTATCAAAGGATGACACATGCCATAGTTTTTATTGTTATTAATGTTATTATTAATAAAATCACTATAGATGTTCCTTCAAGTGTTACTGTACCATGAGAGACCACACAAATAATAAAAAAAAAACTCTAAACATTAAGATGGTATTTTGATTTATTTTTGTAAAAGGAAAACCAGCTCTTTCAAGTTTTTTTTTTGTTTTTTTTTTTACATCAAATACCTTTTTGCCTGTGGCATGCTTTTAGCAATACCATCCCATTGTTGCAATACAAATACATTGCTAGTTAGATGCTCTGAATAAAATACCTGGGTGAATGTAACATTCAGAGAGCATTCTGGAATACAGAACAAAAGTCATGGGAGACAACACAACTGTTTGATGATAAATTCTTGAAAATATATGTCCACATATTTATTAAGGAAGCAATTAAAGGAAAACTTCTGTCACAAGTGGCTAAAATTAGAAAATTGGGTTAGAGGTGGTGACATAGAATCCAAAGTTCTATGTCACCAGAGAGAAGGTTTAAATTGAGCAGTCAACTTACAGTCACCTGGTTATCCCAGTACCAGTGTGCATGGCACATCCTTTGGAATTCAAGACGATTAAGTGGTAAAACTGAATAATACAGTGCAAGCAGAAGCACTTACAATAAGGTCTGTAACTCCAAGGGCTTCTAAATACCCATATGGTTTATTGATAACAAAAATTCAAAATGGCCAAATAAATTACAAAAGACTGCAATATTTATTTGAGCTTGCAATCCTGAGAAATATTTCAGATCAATGAAGCATTTTAAAATTAGCAAATTACATGCACCATCCTAATATGGCAGTTATGTGTGGCAATTGGTCAGTGGAAAAATTCAAAACACCAAGGTGGTCCCTATTGAAAATGTACCGTGAGACACATTTATATGGGAAATTCTACAGATCCTTGCTGCAACAACAAACAGGTGTTGGTTTGCTCCAGCAATAAGCAACAAGGGTATTATCGTAATTAGTAATCTAGGCCTCCCATGGAAATGTAAAAACTTTATTTAGTTTAATTGTGGTGTCCAAAATGCTACATTAGCATTTTTCCACCTGAAATTGAAAACTACGTTAAATGCTCCTGTGACAGAAAATACAAGGTAGGCATTGTGATATAATGAAAAAACTCATTATATATTTTATAACTCGGAGGACAGTATCCATTACAGAAATCAATAACATAATTACGACTGCATCAGTGATTTTAAAGATGGAAATCCATTAACAATTATTATTAATATAAAAAATATCAGTACCCTTAAGGGTTCCTATTTATAATAATATTTATAAGAAAAAAAAAAAACTATTTACTTGAATAATTAAAAGACCTACAGAATTTAAGTTTTCTTTAAAAAAGTTGAAAAAAGTGTAAGAACATAAGAACATAAGAAAGTTTACAAACGAGAGGAGGCCATTCAGCCCATCTTGTACTTGTCTCAGCTCAGGTCAGTTATACTGTAGGTCTTATGGCCTACCTGCTATTTAGGAAATAACATTATTACAACGTAGACATACACAAAACACTATTTTCAGTATTTGTAGTGATTTCGAATTACAATAATACCCTTGTTGCTTATTGCTGGCGCAAACTAAAGCCTGTTTGTTGTTGCAGCAAGGATCTGTAGAACTTCCCATATAAATATGTACCACAGTACATTTTCATTCATCTTATGAAGTAATAGAAAGTTTCATCCACCAGTCAGGGAATTCCTTTCCAGAGCATTACCATACAACAAAGCATTCAGATAGAATGACTAACTCATGAGAGTTTTTTGGTCACAGGCAAGCGTTTGTTTTCTTTCTTTAACATTGAACTCACTTTCAAATTATGTAATTTAAAATATAATCAAAACACAGGTTTGTCCAATAGGACAAATTAGAGCACAGAGTGTTGGATCTTAATTCGACATTAAAACTTTTTTTAATGTGAGGACCACCTCTGTGTTTTGAATTTTTCCACTGACCACTTGCCAGGCATTTTGTCACAACAGCATTTTGAAATCAATTTTTATGTGTATATGCAGAGGTCCAGATAAGCTGCCATTTTTATGCCTTAAAACATCCGAAATATGCACTAAATTTAAATTTCATGTGTAAAAATATGCATAGCAATTTTGCTGTACAGCTTGTCTGCCTCCCTCCCGCCTACCCTAAAACTGTACACAAGAAAAAACCAAACAACATTATCCAGTCTCTGGCTAGTCCTGTTGTCTTTGCAGCCAATTGAAAAAATTGAAGCTACACAGGTTGAAGTCCATCTACAAATCCAACTGGAACCGTCGTCAGAGGCAACCGCTAAAATCAGGTGCCTATAATATTAAACAAACTGTTTTATAACTTATGAATGCATTCCCTTATTGTATTTATATGTATGGCTTTATACTGAAGCTTTAACATGTTCACTGAGTTTAAGAATTTAATGTTAAAATATAAGTAACGTAATCATGATACCAGAAAAAACATCTGCTGAGCCTATAAAGAACCTTGTAGAACACATGTGTGGTTGTACAGTAGTTCAAAGTAACACTGCAGTTAAAATGGAAAGCTCTTTTTTAATGCCTACCTCATTACCATTAAAGATTATACAGTATTTATCGAGATTACGCATGCCTTCAAGGTAATGTTGCATTTTACCTCCTGAAAACGCAATTTAATCTCTCAAATTAGAGGGTAAGTTACTCACAGACCCAAAACCTTTTCTGGAGCGCTGTGTATATGTATGAGTACATGTAGAAAGTAAAGTATTTATACAACTTACCAAACTTAATGATATCCCCGGGCTTGAATTGTCGCGACCACAGTTCATCAAGCAATGTTGTCATTTTGCACATTGAAAGTTGCTGATGGCAAAGTTTCCGTTTCTTTTGTTGAAAACTTTTTTTTTTGTAGGTTTGACAAAACCTCCTGACAAATAACATATTGGAGCTTTGGATCGTCCTCGGATCCAGTACATTTAAATACCAGTGCTAGTCCCCGCAACCGTTACCTCGTGCATCAAATCTATCAATTTCTAACAAAATTTATTACACTCACTGAGTCGCCAACTTCGCTTGAGGTACATATAAAAAACACCGGAAAACAAAGATGCGGTGGGTGGGAAGCGATTTGAAAAATGATTGGCGAGTGTACAGGATGTTACTTACCACTTCTGGTGGGCTGTGATGTGTAAATTAAATATGATTGGTGGCACACAGTCAATATGATTTATAGCATTTTGGTTATATATGACAGCATCAAGAAGAGACTATACATTAATTACAGAAGTAGTGTTAATAGAATTTCCTTTTGACATATAGGTTTGTGAGATATTAAACCTGGTTGAATAAACCCATGTAGCATATAACCCGGCTCACTCACTGACTCATTGTGTGACCCTGAGCAAGCCACTTAACCTCCTTGTGCTCTGTCTTTTGGGTGAGACGTTGTTGTAAGTGGCCCTGCAGCTGATGCATAGTTCACACATCCTAGTCTCTGTAAATCACCTTGAATAAAGGCATCTGCTAAATATACAAATGATAATAATAATAACATGGAGCTGAAATCAATCATTCACACTACGGTACAGTTCACAAGTCAAGCAACAAATATAGCCTCTTTTTGTTTCACATTAACTTCTCTTACTATATGCTGTGTTTTTAATGTTTTAGTTTTTTGTTTTTGTTTTAATTTAGTCATTCCAACAGAGTTAGGAATATTGAATGCAGTGTGCTACTTTATGCAGAGCGAAAAGGCTGGAGACAGATTACCTATTTTTTTTTCCTGAACAGTGAAAATAAGCAGTAGAATGAGCACAGATTAGAAAGCTGTGCATTTCCGTGAATACTAGATGTAGATTGTTTTAAATAATGCAGGCTAAAAAAAGGAAGTATATAATGTTGACATAAGAAAGCGGTTTCAGTTAATAGTGGCTTTGAAGGCGATGATTGGTACCGCATTAAAGGGACCTGTAGTATGTATTAATTTATAAACACACCTATAATAAAAGAAAACAGAAAAGAAAATGCAGATTACATACATATCTTATAATGATATATAATGTGGTTAAAGCCGTTTGTTGTGTTTCTTAGTAGTACATATTGTAGTTGCACAACGTGTGATTGTGTAGAAATGGTTTTATGCAAGAACTGCTTAACCGAATTTTAGGGGTTGTTTGAGAACCACGTGGAGTTTACTCACTGACCACAAGTGGTACGTGGACCATCGGTTGGGAACCACTGGACTAGTACATTAGTACTGCAATATTACAGATCAGGTTGTGGGGAGCTTTGCCCTCTGGCACAGCCTGAGGAAGGCAAAACATTGAAAGATTATTAGAATCAGTAAAACCCTGATTACCGGACATTATTTTGGTTTTAACGTTGCTGGGTCATTGTTATTCAAGAATGTGCCATTTTATTTATTTATTTGTTTAAGTCTTTACCTTCCAGATAGGTTTCTCTAAAATGTCTAAGCACATGATGTGGCTGATGTAAGAATAGGCGCAGTGTAAACAATTGTGGCTACAAAATCCATATTGCCTAGCAGCCAGGCAATTATTTTGCACTGCGGCATATGAGCAATGCAAATTACTCAACACGCACAAATAATTAGCTGCAATCATGATAATGAGGGTCTCAGTGAGCCCAGAGGTGAGGTGAGTTAGGAGTACGGAGAGCAGTAGGCGCCGTATGAGATTTGTGGAGGAATGGCAACAAAGTCCTCTTGGCACACAGAAAATAAAATAAATGTTTTCTGAGGAAGAGCTGAGAGTCTTTATGGCTGAGGTCACTCAATATGAAATTGAGTTATTTGGAAAAGCCTCATCCAACATCAGTAATGCTACCAAAAAGGCCATATGGTCCTCTATAAAGTCAATGCTGTCGGTGTTACCAGGAGGACAGTCAACCAGGTGATGAAAAGGTGGCAGGACCTGTGGCGGCGAACAAAAGCGAAACTCGCAACGCAGCGGGAACAGGAGGAGAGCCGCCATCCACATCACAACTGACCGCTGGAGAGGCAAGTGGAGAGGACAATCCATCCCCAACAAAGTGACCCTGGATTTGAATATGCGGGGTCTTATCTGTCTTGCCCTTCTCCTCCGAAGGATTTCCTGCCCGTCCTCAAAAAGAGCCAAGAGCCAAATGTCGCCACATCAGGAAATGTACTATTTTCTGCACTAAACAGGGTGAGTCAGACTACTTAACTTTTGGAAGTTAAGCCTAGTGTCTGCACATTCATTTCATGTATGAATGTGCAGTAACTCTTTATAGTTAAAGAGTTATAGGCACAAACCTAACAACAGTAAAACAAACATGCAAAAATAGTTGGACCTGAAAAACAGGGAATCCAAATGATTGGGTCTCAGCAAAAAAATCCAATGAAAATATACAGTATATATAAGGTTCAGAATGACATCAGAATGACTAATGCACCTCAGTATAAGTTTTTGTACTTAGAGACTGGATAAAATAAAGAGTCAAAGTGAAAATAAAGTCTGGCATAAAAACATTTTCAGCAAATCAATACAGGACTTTTTATGTTAATATACATTATTTATTTTCTGTTAACTGTTAATAAATAATATCTAATAGGCCAGCTAAAACTGCAAACACCAGAGCCCTATGGATGATCAATCAAACACCAGAGCCCTATGGATGATCAATACCCCGTTGATCATATGCATGAAATCTGTTCAAATTGTTACTGTAGTAATGTTTAGCAAATTAAATCAGGTTTTTATTAACCCTAACCCTAACCCTAACCCTAACCCTTAGTTAAAAATTAACAATGTGTGTTAACAATTAATAAGCCAAAAAAACAACCCTTAAAATAAAGCATGACCAGGACTTGTGTTAAAGTTAATGATTAAGATTTACATTTTAATGCTTTTACACGTTAAAGCATTACGCCTTCCTGAGCACCTTTATGTTCATTCATCTTGGCTTCTGTGCTAAATTTGAAATTTAATTCTACTTTCATGTCCATAAACCTCACCAAAGCCTCTACTGACATAATTTAATGCCTTCATGGACAAATCTCTGCCCATGAAAGCATGAAATGGCCGCTATTTCAAGATGGCTGCCATGCGTGTTCAAAATTCAGACTTTTACTGATGTTTGTTTGTAAATCACATATTGATCACTGTTTTTAGTTATAAAGCATGCAATTATTATAACATATGCTGTTAATCACTCTGATACAGGATTTAAAAACATTGTGATCATAACTAATCCCTGAGCCCAAAGGCTTTTTACCTACACATACACGAGGAGGTGGTTTAAGGTGCAGACAAGCATCTTATTTAAGTTTGTTCAATTAATATAGTGCTTAATATGTCTGGATAGCTATTTAAATTCCTAAAGAAACATACATTTGTTGAGTATGTGTTTGATAAAATGATTATTGTGAAGGGATCTTTAGCATATGGTCGATGCAAATAGCAATGCCAAACATCCTAAAGATTCATTACGGCTTGGAACTTCAGAGATATGAAACAGCTATCTAAAATTTTGGCAGATAAATCCTACTGAAAATCTTAATGTGGCACAATAGAAACATATAGAAACAGACACCCCCCTCAACATATTATTTTTTACCTTGTCTCTGTTTTCAAAGAAAATCCAGCATAACGGTATCCAGTATATATATATATATATATATATATATATATATATATATATATATATATATATATAGAGAGAGAGAGAGAGAGAGAGAGAGAGAGAGAGAGAGAGAGAGAGAGAGAGAGAGAGAGAGAGAGAGAGATATTGTGGGCAATACATGAATACATAAAGAAGTCCATTTGTAGGATATAGAGATACATAAAAGCAAGGCTGTTTTCTTGGTATTGAAAATTAGTTAATCCACAAGCACCTTCCGAACCTGATGCACAATGCTTTTTGAGAACAGCGGCAAAAATCATCTTGCGCATCAGGTTCGGCAGGAAAAAAAAGACCGGGAACCGCTTGTAGAGGGCGCGAGAGGATCAGAATTCACCAGACCTTGAATGAAACGGTGTATTTTTTCCCTTTTCTTGTATGTATTTTAGGTAAGATAAAACTCTTTGTTTCACTAATAATTAATGAATACCATGTAATATGGTATATAATTCAATAAAGGAAGATAAATGTAAATATACATATATAGCCTATGTATAAGCTATATATATAGTTATAGTTAAATTTTAAAATGTAAGCTAACAGACTAGAACAGCTAGCTATAGTACTGGATATAAATTATTAATGAAGTCAGGCTGACACAGTGTGAAAACCCTTTACAGTCAGCACCCCAAAATATGTGTTACTAAAGTGACGGATAAACACGTGACGTACTGTATATCTGCACACGATTGCCTGTGTTCCACTGAACACTAAAAATAAAATGGCAAATATACATAGGGTGCACTTTCATTGGTTTTGTGGATTACGTGCTATATTTGAACATACTGTAATACTGTACATAATGACATGACTCTGAAAATGCTACTTACCAAAACAAGGACTGCATGTGAACTGTATTACTGTACATAATAAATTCATTTATTCTGATTCCAAACATACAAAAGACAAATTTCGCGTTTTATGTTGGTAGGAATTGCAGTTCTCGCTCGCTTGTGTGTAGACCGCATTTTTTTTTTTTTTTTTTACTGCAGGCTCACTTTCAAACTACAGTACTGAATTGAACTTGTTTTTAAAATAAATCAGTGGACGTGACATTGACATTGGCGAGATAGACAGTGTATAACAAAATTGGTGAGTCAGAAAAATTATATGACGTATAACCCCATTGGCTTCGGAATAGGAAATGATTTTATTTTTTAATAAAAAACTGTAAAAGTCGTTTGACGTTTATCTGGGTGACGGACATTTGAGTGCCGACTGTATTCTGTTTTTAATACACGTTATCTATTATTTTATATTTAGCTTCTGAATTAAATATTGCTTTCCATCTGTATTATAATTGTAGATAAAGTGTTTCCTTTTTGTTTTGTTATGTATCTTTCTTATTTTTTGGGCCAGCTCTTAATTTGTGTTTTACAATATAAAGAAGAATAACTTCAAAAACCTTTTGCTGCTTGACTAGTAATTTACAAGTGTGCAACTAATGTAATACTCATTTTAAGAAAACATGAAAAAAAAAATATTATGTACCGTTCAATTGAGGACCGTTCAGTGTACCACACTGTACTTCACACAGGACATTAGATGAATTTGCTTCTGGGTTTTTTATAATTCACTTATAAATCCCAGTAGCTCAAAAGACCTGTCCTAAAGCTTTAAATGTCACTAAATTTAAGATTTTTTTGTGAATTTTAGGTAATATTTCACAGTATCAGTGTTAGGGTTAGATCTGCTAAGACACTTAAAAAAAGTATTTTTTTTAATTTCAGAAACGCTGCTGTCAGCTAATTCCTCACAGCAGCCTATAGATGCTTGAAGAGTAGGGGTATGGAAATTGCATTGTGCTTGGAGATTCGCTGTAGAAACTAGAAACTTTTAAAATGTCAAAAACTTGCATGATCGTAGACCAAGACAACCCAGAGCCATCACAAAAAATGAGCTCATTAAACTGGGCCATATGTATCTTATGTCAAGAAACAACTGCAGAAGCATTGAAGTGTCCAACTGACACCAAGCGAACTGACGTTGACTTTGGTACAGGGCACAAAACACTGTAGGAACAAGTTTAACAATATGAAGTTGCAAAGAGTAAAAAAAAGAAAGAGTTGCTGATGCAGAGAGTGACATTTCTGACAATAGCAAGATCACACAACATAGTTGTGGTGTAGCCACAAGTATAACAAAAGAGGAGTGTTTCTTTTGTGGTGAGGCTTCAGGTGACCATCACACAGCATCAACATTTAACATGGACAAACAAGTTAGAAAATGGAATCACAGGACACCTTATATCACAAGATGCAGTTTACCACTCAAAGTGTCTTATTACATTGCAAAATAAAGCAGAAAAAACACATATTGATAAAAATGTAGACAGAAAGAACAAAAGGTTTCAAGGCACTACACTAGCTGAACTGGTTATGTACATAGAGGAAACCCGTGCAGACTCAGATGTGCTCCCTGTTTTTAAGATGGTACACCTTACCAAAATGTACTTCTTCCTGGAACATTTGAAAAGAACTGTCAACAGGACACAGTTCCTCAGTCACTCACAACATTAGTTGGCATGATATTGGGTGGTCTAAATATCCAAACTCAGTCCAGTAATTTGATTGAAGCCCAGGCTACACTTAGCATTTCACAGCTGCTACAATTTAATGCTACACTTCGTCAAAGTGATGGATCAATAGCTTCTTACCACTCAACAGATCGAGAGCCACCACTTCCAATTTACTTGGGCCTGCTAATGCATGCAGAGACAAGGAAACATGGCCTTGTGAAAAAGCTCCACGATGTTGGATTGTCAGTCTCCTATGACAGGGTACTGTCTCTGTCAACTGAAATGGAAAATAGTATATTTTCAAATTCCGCAGCGTTCTGAGACACAGGGGAGGGGTGGAGCCCGCAGCACAAACACAAACAAACAAAAGGCAGGCAGTCTTCCCAGCGACAGCATGTGGAAGCGACATCGTGGGAGAAGTACAGTCGTGGACAAGTACAACGCAGTTAGAAGCAGTTGAAAGCAGGTTGACAGCTGCAGAAGCTAAACTAAACTTCCAAAAAAAAAAAAAAAAAAAGGTCTTCAAGCCAGTAATCTGTGACAACTGCATGATGTGGGGAATCCGAGAAAATCCAACAGAGCTCAACCAAGTTTGTGTAAAGTGCCTCACGATCCAGGACTTGCTCCAACGAGTAAGTCTGCAAGAAAAGGAGCTGGAGGAAATGAGACAGCAACAGGAGCTTGAGGAGCTGACACACTCACAATTCATGGAAGTCTGCACCCCTAGCAGACTGAAAGCCACCACGGAGATGGAAGAGAGTCGAAACAGCTGGGTTCAGATAGGCAGAAGCAGGGAAAAAAAGAAACTTCGTCAAACACAACCACCAGAAATCCAGACATCCAACAAATTTGAGACACTTCAACATTTAGATGACCAAAACCAACATCAACAGAATGAAAGGAACAACATCCAGGACCATATAAACAGTGCTGGCCAGGCAGCAAAAAGAAGGGAGGTCATGATCGTTGGGGACTCCATATTGAGAAACACAGCAAGTTCAGTTTGTAGTTTGTTTGGCCCTTGTGCCTATTTATTTGATTATTTTTTTAACCTCACAAAATTCAAAAACAACAACAAAAAAAAAATACTGCCCTGAGCCTCCAGGTGGCATTATCCCACTCTGACACCAAATGTGACAAGATGACAGAGGTTTGAGACTCAGAGACAGTTTTAAAGTTCAAAATAAAGTTTTTTAATAAACAAAAATAATCAAATAAATAGGCACAAGGGCCAAACAAAAAGGTTTTAAACATAAAATAAACACAAAACAAAAAGCAAAACTTACAAAAATAAAGATTTCCAGGCTGGGCATTGCCTTTACTGGGTTCAAACACAAACCAACAGAAAAACAGCACACACAAAACACTGGCTCCTTCTCCTTCCAGAACTCTCCTCTAATGGGAGGCTGAAGCCTCCTTTTATGCCAGATGGCCCAGTCCTTGAATAATTAATTAGTTGATTACTCCCACCTGAAGAAATCAATCTGGGAAGGGAGGAGAATTTAACTCCTTCCCTGCCAGTATTTCTAAGGGCAGAGCCCTGCTCTGCCACAGGAGACCACATCAAAACAAGGGCAACAACTCAGGTAAGACAACTATTAAATGTATTTATCTTAATGCTAGAAGTCTCAGAAACAAAATGTTAGAACTTGAAGCTACTGCACTAACAAGTAACTACGATGTGATAGGTGTTACAGAAACTTGGTTGTCTGAGAGTGATGGAGACGAATATAATATTAGTGGGTACACACTGTATAGGAAAGACAGGCAGGACAGAAGAGGCGGAGGGGTAGCGCTATACATAAGAAATAGTCTTCAAGCCCAGGTGTTAAATCAGGACAAAGAAAACAATGCAGAATCAATATGGGTCAGAATAATGGACAAAAATGCAAAGGGCATAATAATAGGAGCATGCTATAGACTGACAAATTCAGACGCTGAGCAAAATAATCTGTTATACAATGACATTCGAAATGCGTGTAGAAAAGGAGAAGCCATACTTCAATTTCCCTTGTATAAAATGGGAAAACCCGGTGGGGGTTCTCCCATTTTATTATACGATGGACAAAATTGAAATGGTGTAAATGACAAATGACTGCTTCCTAACGCAATTTGTCAAGGCACCGACTAGAGGGGAAGCATGCCTTGATTTAGTCTTTTCAAATAATGAAGACAGAATAACTAAAACAGAGGTCAGACAGCCATTGGCAAACTCAGACCACAACATGGTCGCATTTGAAGTATTTTTTAAAACCCCAAAAGTAATGACTAAAGCTAAGGTTTGCAATTTTAGAAAAGCAAACTATGAAGGTATGAAACAGAGACTAACAGAAGTAGATTGGCGTAAAATAGAGAAAACATCCACAGAAAAAGGATGGCTGTTTTTTAAAAATGTAGTACTAGAGGCACAAAACAATTACATCCCAAAAGTAGACAAATCTAAATCTAAAACAAAATGGCCAAAATGGTTTAATAGATCAATTAAAAAAAATATTCAGCGAAAAAAGGCACTTTACAGAGCATTTAAAAGGGACCAAAAACAAAGTACACAGAAAGAGTACTTGGAACTGCAAACATAAGTCAAAAGGGAAGTTAGAAAGGCTAAGAGAGAGATAGAAATCAATATTGCTAAGGGAGCTAAAACCAATTCCAAAATGTTTTTCCAATATTATAACAGCAAGAGACACAAATGGCAAAATCATAGATGAAGAAAAAAAATAGCAAATATATTAAATGATTACTTTTCACAGGTTTTTACAAAGGAGGACACGGACAACATGCCCGACATGTCAACCTGTTCCTATCCAATTTTAAATAACTTTAGCATAACAGAGGCAGAAGTGTTAAAGGGACTAGGAGCTCTTAAAATAAACAAATCCCCTGGGCCAGATGAGATCCTCCCAATAGTACTCAAAGAAATGAAAGAAGTTATTTACAAACCGCTAACCAATATCATGCAACAGTCTCTTGACACAGGGGTTGTACCGACAAACTGGAAAATAACAAACGTAATACCAATCCACAAAAAGGGAGACAAAACCGAACCAGGTAACTACAGACCAATAAGCCTGACTTCTATTATATGTAAACTCATGGAAACTATAATAAGATCCAAAATGGAAAATGACCTGTATGGTAGCATGGTTTTAGGAAAGGGAGATCGTGTCTAACTAACCTACTTGACTTTTTTGAGGATGCAACATTGAAAATGGATAATTGCAAAGCATACGACACGGTTTATTTAGATTTCCAGAAAGCTTTTGACAAATCCCGCATAAAAGATTAATTCTCAAACTGAACGCAGTAGGGATTCAAGGAAATGCATGCACATGGATTAGGGAGTGGTTAACATCTAGAAAATAAAAACTACTGATTAGAGGAGAAACCTCAAAATGGAGCGAGGTAACCAGTGATGTACCACAGGGATCAGTATTAGGTCCTCTGCTATTCCTAATCTACATTAATGACTTAGATTCTGGTATAGGAAACAAACTCTTTAAATTTGCAGATGACTCAAAAATAGGAGGAGTGGCAAACACTGTTGCAGCAGCAAAGGTCATTCAAAATGATCTAGACAGCATTCAGAACTGGGCAGACATGTGGCAAATGAAATTTAATAGAGAAAAGTGTAAAGTATTGCATGCAGGCAATAAAAATGTGCATTATAAATATCATATGGGAGATGCTGAAATTGAAGAAGGGAACTATGAAAAAGACCTAGGAGTTTATGTTGACTCAGAAATGTCTTCATCTAGACAATGTGGGGAAGCTATAAAAAAGGCCAACAAGATTCTTGGATATATTGTGAGAAGTGTTGAATTTAAATCAAGGGAAGTAATGTTAAAACTTTACAATGCATTAGTAAGAGCTCACCTAGAATATTGTGTTCAGTTCTGGTCACCTCGTTACAAAAAGGATATTGCTGCTCTAGAAAGAGTGCAAAGAAGAGCAACCAGAATTATCCCGGGTTTATAAGGCATGTTGTATGCAGACAGGCAAAAATAATTGAATCTATTCAGTCTTGAACAAAGAAGACCACGCGGCGATCTGATTCAAACATTCAAAATCCTAAAAGGAATAGACAATGTCGACCCAGGGGACTTCTTTGACCTGAAAAAAGAAACAAGGACCAGGGGTCACAAATGGAGATTAGATGAAGGGGCATTCAGAACAGAAAATAAACTTTCTTATGTTCTTATGTTCTTATATGTTCTCGCTTTGAATTAAAAAAGGTTGTGTGTTCATCAAAACTTCGTTGTGGCATCTTTACAACTGCTGCTGTGGACAACATTGACCATAACCCCAGCTCTACCACAGCCTAAGGTGCCCTGCATGGGACAGGGATATCTTTGTTCCAACACCCCTGTGCAAACTTCAGCAGAAAGGATTGTGGTGTGGTTGTCCTTGATAGCACAACTTCCAACAGGAAGAGCATAGTTCAACTGCCACAGCCATACATCAGTGAGCCTGCAGTTCCCTCAGTGCAAGGTCCTGTGTGTGCAACCGCTGCTTAAGCAATACAGAGAGACATGGGAGGTGGAGTTGAAACGCCAGCACAGACGTGCAGGATTTATTAATACAAGAAGAAAGTAAATAAAGGGGTCATGTGATGTTACCAGCGATGGTAACGCACAGAGGACACATACAACAAGCTGTACAAAATAAAACACAGTACAAAAACTATAAATAAAAGGTGCCACAGAGGATGAGCGCTAGCCTTATAAAACGAGGCGTCCCGCTCCAGGAACCTCGCTGTACATTACTCCCTGGGATAACTACCCCCTAAACTAACCTACTTATGAGCCGGTATTCATACAACGACTTCTGCTGCTTCATACGGCCTTGGCTGGGCACTGCCTTCACAAGCACCGCTTGCAGTTTCAGGATTGCGTAGCTGTCGTTCCTGCAGAGCGAACCCTCTCCTACCGAATGTATTATTTTTTTTAATAAACTTCCCATTCACAACAAGTCCTTCACTTTTAGTACTATAATGCAGTTATATGACTAACTTTCTATGCAAACACCGACTGCACTCATTGTACTGCATGCGCTCGAGTAGGGAATGACTTACGGTATGCTAAGGGTCAAAACAGAGCAGTGCGATTAACGCACATTAAAAAATGAACCTCCCTCCCCCCGCCATTGGGAGGAAACCTCTGGCGGTCCTGTCGGAGAGATGGCCCCCACTCCAGACATACTAGTAACACTGTTGGGCAAAGATATATCATGGAGAAGAACAAACACAATATTCCACTGCCATGGAAGACCTGTTGGCATTGATTTTGCTGCTGCATCTATACGGAAGGAATAAATATTATGTTAAATCGGGAAAATCCTAAAATACCCGTATAGACCGTGAAATGCAGTGAACAAGCCCCGTGAAACAATACACAGCCATAACTATATGTCACTTTTGATTAAATGCTAGTTGACATTAACTGTGGCAGAGAGATTTTTCTTCTTCAGAGGCGTGAGAACGTAGGAGGAACGAGCGCAATGGATGTGCCAACCCGAGCAGACATGATGCAACTTCGAATTGATGAATTTAAGCTTGATATCAGATTGTTGAATTGTGTAAGTCACCATGCTTGAATATGGAAAGACAGACTGACACCCTGGTTGCTTGCGGAAAGCAGAGTGGCTGGTTGCACAGGGGGAGCAAGCAGATGGAGCGAGGGCAGCGGCCATGCAATCTTGAGCAAGTATAAGGAGACTGCGAAGGGATGAACCATTGACACCATATCACTGAATTGCGCAAAATATCCCTTTGTGTGAACAACAAAATGAAATACTGTTTGAAGGATGCAGGGCAGACACAACCCTGCCTGCACAAGGCTGTGACGGCACACCACTCAAATGCATTCTGGTGACATTGATTTTGTAATACAGAACATATTATTATTATTATTATTATTATTATTTATTTCTTAGCAGACGCCCTTATCCAGGGTGACTTACAATCGTAAGCAAATACATTTCAAGTGTTACAATACAAGTAATACAATAAGAGCAAGGGCTCTATTAGGGCTAAATTGCGATTTGTAGCACCCAATATAGATTGGTATTGCATCACACATGCAACAATGTTACATGTACATCATGTAGCATAGCCTACTGATGATAACATCATTTGAGTTGGTGTGATATTGCCAGGCATTAGATTTTGCCTAAAAATACTTGTCTTAAAAATACTATTCTTTTGTACTGTACAATATTTTGTACTGTACAATATAATGTAACTGTATACATTAGGCTCCCAAGCCAAAATACAACCCTCTGCTGTTCTAGTGTTGTTGCTGAATAGTTAATTGTAAAGGCTTAATTGCTTTGGCGTTTGGTCAAGGGGCAATTTCCCCTATACTTTAAGAGAAACTAAATTGAAAATAATCTCCTGGGCAGCTACAGCTACAAGAGTGATAGACAGCCAAGAGTGACTGGCAGCTTGCACAGAAGAATGCCGCATGGAGCGTGTTTGTACTGCGAAGGCAGGACTTTTAGTGCCTGCAATGCCTTAATAACATGAAGACATATACAGTATCTATGACTGCATGTATCTGTGTCCTGAAACAATGGAAAGTTTATCAACAATATTATTTCTGTTTATGCTCAGCAAGCATTTATTCTTGCTTACAATTTAGGGCTGGGTCGCGTTAACAGCAGGGAACTGAGGAGAGCGAGCGGAAGGGAATGTGAAGATTTGCTATCGCACTGCAGGCGGGCGCTGGATAGTGGGAGTGACAGATGCGGCATTCCACTAGCTAAAAATTATCCATAACCAAATGCATCATCTCTTTATTAAAAATGTTAGTCAATAAAAAAATGTTTACTTCATTTAAGTACATTTTAAGCAAATCCTTTACAGCTAGATTGAAATGACATACATAACTAGACTCCAGCAGTTACATGATGTTTGCCAGCTCTTCCTTCCCCACTGTAGTTCTTTTTAAATTACAATGTTTTCTACTGCTAATTAACACAAAGGTGCTGTAGTGTTTGTAATGAAATAATCATGTTATAGACTGAGTTTACAAGCAGTAAATGCCCTTTCCTTTCAAAGCTTTAATGACCCACAGCTTTGCCTGCTGTCACTGCTTACTTCAACAGCTGATAGCCACTTCCCAGGTTGGTAATTAATGAAAAAATATTTGGACAGACAGGGGATGCAGGTGGCCCGTCAGTGTTTGAAAGAATTCACCTTTGAGAATGCTGGTTTTACCAAACTTGATAAATGTTCACACTTGAATCAGTTAGGTACAATGAAGAGATTTAATACCATAAAAATCTAGGAAGGAATAATGACTCTTTAACAGTGCTGCTTGTTTAGCCAGGTGCAAATAAACTGTGGTCATGACTGATTCATAAGAGTGTTTAAAAAAAAAAAATTCAGTGCTGCAGTGTGGCGTGTCCTGTTTTATGAGTAAATATGACGTGTGCAGGTTGCCTCTTATTGTATAAGAGTTGTCATCTCGTGCAGTGTGGGCAAACTGCTTCTCAAACTGTGAGAAATTACATCTCTTATACAATAAGAGACCTTCCACACAACATCTTAATTTAATATAAATCGCACAAATATAGATTTTACTCAGGAATTTTACTTAAAAATACATGGTTCAGTCCACAGCCCTTTAATAATGTGTGCAGGCCTACAGGTGCTATGTTGCGGTGAGACTGTGTATTTATGGGACAGGAGCAAGTGCTGCGTGAAGGAAATGAGAGAATATCGCTTGTGACTTAGAAAAGAAGACAGGGTCTCTTGGCTTGCGGAGAGACGCCCTCGCTCACGGGGAAATAAAAAAATTTCAATAGCGGCAGAATCGAAACGACTAAGAGCAGTCCAGAGGTCTCCCTGGCTTGCAAGAGTCTCTTTTGCTGA
>NW_026707787.1:0-20566 GCF_902713425.1 Acipenser ruthenus
GGCTTGCTCCCATAAGGTTCGATATTTTCATCAGAGTGGCCTGTACAGTGGAAGCAATAGCCGGGGGCTGTGGAACCAAGCCCCGGCAGTGGAAGCAATAGCCGGGATCCCTGAACTAGCCAATGTTGTGACTTAGTGTGACAATACTGGAATATGACCAGAGTCAGAATAGTGCTACATGACCATAGTCAGAATTGAGTTACATGACCAGAGTCAAAATTAAGCTACATGACTATTATTATTATTATTATTGTTATTATTTACAGTGGCTCTCAAAAGTATTCACCCCCCTTGGACTTTTCCACATTTTATTGTGTTACAACAAGGAATTCAAAATTGATTTCATTAGGAGTTTTTGCCACTGATCAACACAAAAAAAGTCCATAATGTCAAAGTGAAAAATAAAATCTACAAATTGTTCTAAATTAATTACAAATACAAAACAGAAAATGATTGAACATGGGTCAGTCGGTCCTAAGAGATAGGCGAATGCCGTTCTGAAAGGGAGGGGTGATTGCCTCCGTCGCCCCCCGGCCGATCCAAAGAGAGTCGGGTTCAGATCCCCGAATCCGGAGCGGCGGGTGTGCGGCCTGGTGCGCATCCCTCAATTTGTCAATGGAGAATGTCAGAGGGAAGATTAACCATCTTCTTTGCACTCTTTCTAGAGCAGCAATAACCTTTTTGTAACAAGGTGACCAGAACTGAACACAGTATTCTAGGTGAGGTCTTACTAATGCATTGTAAAGTTTTAACATTACTTCCCTTGATTTAAAATCAACACACCTCACAATATATCCGAGCATCTTGTTGGCCTTTTTTATTGCTTCCTCACATTGTCTCGATGAAGACATTTCTGAGTCAACATAAACTCCTAGGTCTTTTTCATAGATCCCTTCTTCAATTTCAGTATCTCCCATATGATATTTATAATGCCCATTTGTATTGCCTGTGTGCAATACGTTACACTTCTCTCTATTAAAATGTAATTTGCCACGTGTCTGCCAAGTTCTGAATGCTGTCTAGATCATTTTGAATGACCTTTGCTGCTACAACAGTGTTTGCCGCCACTCCTATTTTTGTGTCGTCTGCAAATTTAACAAGCTTGCTTACTATACCAGAATCTAAATCATGAATGTAGATTAGGAATAGCAGAGGACCTAATAGTGATCCCTGAGGTACACCCCTGGCTACCTCACTACATTTTGAGGTTTCTCCTCTATTTAGTACTTTCTGTTTTCTACATGTTAACCACTCCCTAATCCATGTGCATGCATTTCCTTGAATCCCTACTGCATTCAGTTTGAGAATTAATGTTGAAAGGGAGGGAAGATCTTCTCCACATTCTTTTGAATGACAAATGTTCGTTTTGAAAAGTAAATGTTGAAAGGCCGGGAAGATCTTCTCCACAGAAGATCCTCCCAGCCTTTCAACTTTTTTTCAGAAAAAATACAATTAAAAAAGGCATCAGTGTTTAATTTCCAGATGATTTTAAACTTGCAGCACATTTCAAACGACTATCGGAACATTATTTCTTTAAAACAAATGTGGATATTATTTATTTTTCAATAAAGGATTTTAAGATTTTTTTCTCAAAGAGTTTCCCAGTTTTCAATCATTTGAAACATGTACTGTCTTCCAAATGCCTGTTCCTAACGAATTGGCTATTCTCCTTGCTTGACACATTCCTATTTTTATGAAATGTAGCAGTTGCATGAGAGGCAGAGCTGCAGCATCTGCCCAGCTAGGAGCTGCCTTGCTGTGCCAAGTTATGCGCTCCATACCCTTGCTGTGCGGATCTTTGTTGTATTTAAAATGACATTTTTACGCAGAGGAGCAGGGTACAGACAAAGGGAGCAGGGGACAGTTCAAAGGGAGCAGAGGGCAGGGTAGATTAAACAGCTTTGTATGTAGATTAAACATATTTATACTGGGGCAGTACACAATAGCCGGGATCCCTGAACTAGCCAATGTTGGAACTTAGTGTGACAATACTGGAATATGACCAGAGTCAGAATAGTGCTACATGACCATAGTCAGAATTGAGTTACATGACAAGAGTCAGAATACTGCTACATGAACAGAGTCAGAATTGAGTTATATGACCACAGCCAGAATCGAAGTAAATGACCAGAGCTACAAAAAAAGCTTTACCTTCTTCTAAGGTATAAAGTCGGTCTCTGTCAACAAGTACAGGTGTTTATACACTGACACAGCCCCTGTGTAAATGAGATCAGGCCTTTATACACTGACACAGCATCTCTGTCAACAAATACAGGTGTTTATACACTGACACAGCATCTCTGTCAACAAATACAGGTGTTTATACACTGACACAGCATCTCTGTCAACAAATACAGGTGTTTATACACTGACACAGCATCTCTGTCAACAAATACAGGTGTTTATACACTGACACAGCATCTCTGTCAACAAATACAGGTGTTTATTTGTACGCCTTTGAACAAATGACAAACAGTATTGCACAGAAACGTCTGGGGTGGTTTAAAATTGACACAAAGCTGCATTTTATCACCAAATGGTCTCAAATTGTAGGTCTGATCACTGTGGACTAGAGCATTTTTGCAATATGTGTGGAACTTTCCTATTTATGGAGGTATGCAGCCTCAAAGCTAGCTGGTTTTTGCTGTGCAGTCAAATCAACTGTATTGAACAGAATGGTATATAACTGCCAGTTTACTAATAATGAAAGAAATCCCCCAAACAGGCAAAAGTGGGTTTAAATTGAAGATCACAACTTCTAGTTTACATTAAACCTGACTATGTGGCTAAGAAATGTGGAGATATTGAGAAACTGGGAGGAAACCATTGACATATTCAGCTATTTTTCTATAACTGCCAGTTTACTACTAATGAATGAAAAATACAAAAAATCACCAAAACAGCCAAAACTGGGCTCAAATTGAACATCTCATCCTCTAGACAGCTTTATTTCTGCAGCGGCAGAAATAAAGCTATCAAAGGTGACGATGCAGGTATGTACCCTATGTGTACTGACACACAGGAGAGCATAGGGGCCTCAGAAGAGCAGGCAATTAATATCGGCGGCTGTGTAGGGCAGGCTCGCTTCAAAAAATGGAAGGCTAATCGCGCTTGGCTAAAGGCTAATCCCAGCGGTTCAGTCATTTGCTCGGTTTGTTCAGCAATTCGTGATCTGGGAACCCATATAAAAGAACGACCTGGAATTGACCAGGCCTTTATGAATGGCACAACTGCAACATCAGCCAAAAAACTAAATGACAAAATAAGTGAACACGGTAAATGCAAGTCTCATATGAAATGTGAACACATAGCGCAAGCCAGACAAAAGCAGGCCATAGAGAAAGCTGCTGAAAACAGCACTGCAGTGATCGGAAAAAACGACGAGCATAATGATAACAGCCTACATGATTTGTAAAGAAAACGTTTAAGATGCATCCAAACATTTTGCAGCTACAGCAGCTTAATGGATTGGATACTGGGAACATGCTGCATTCCGACCATGCAGGTTGTAATATGCTCTCGTTTGTAGCAGACAAAATGGCTGCACAACTTGCAAAGTATGTAATTGATTATTATTATTATTATTTATTTCTTAGCAGACACCCTTATCCAGGGCAACTTACAATTGTTACAACATATCACATTATTTTTACATACAATTATATTATTTTAGGCAACTATTTTTTTAACATTGTGCCGCTAAAGTCGGGGACAGGTGCTGGCATTGCAGATGAGTTGCTTTCCAGCCTCAATCAGTATGGCATCACTGCAGACATACTTCGAGAGCGTCTGCTGGGTTTTGCAACTGATGGAGCAGCATCGATGCTGGGGAAATACAAAGGGGCAGCATCAATTCTGCGAGAACAGATCAACAACAATCTAATCGAGATTCACTGCATGAACCACAAACTGGAGCTTGCTGTTCATGACGCTGTTCGAACAGTAAAGGAAGCAAGTCATTTTCAGCTATTAATCGATTCACTGTATTCATTTTTTTCACTAAGTCCCAAGAACCAGAGGCAACTTGAAGCTGTGGCTGCTGAGCTCTGTGTACATATACACAAGGTTGGTCGAGTTTCTGACGTCCGTTGGCCGTCATCTTCCTGCACATCGGTGACTGCTTTATGGGAAAGTTACCCTGCCCTTGTTACATTTTTTAGAAATGGTTCAACAGACATCTCACGTTCTTCACAGGACAAAGCAGAATGTGGTGGTCTACTGGGGAAGATGACAAACTGGCTGTTTGTAATGGAAGTAGCAACAATGAAAGATGCACTCGAGACGCTAAAAGCGCTATCCCTGTTTCTTCAAAATAGGAATTCCACTGTCATCACTGTCAAGCCGGAGATTGATGTTGCATTAAAAGCTCTACGTGCTATGAAGGACAGAGATTGAATAAATACCAGCACAATGAACAACGAGTTCTCAAGAGCCGGTGCATTTAAAGGGGTTCCAATCACACAGCCATCTGACGCTCAACAAATGAAATACAGAGGTTTCCGCACGCAGTTCATACAAGCTTTATTTGACAACATCGAAAGAAGATTTGATGATAAAGGGGTCCTGGAGGAGGCAGCCGTACTCAACCCCACATCATGGCCTGTAGAAGAGGATGCAAGAATTTTGTTTGGGGACGATAAAGTTATGAATCTGTGCAAAACTTTAAAATTCAACGTTTCACGACCTCTAACTATAAAGGAATTCAGAGAGCACAAAGATACTCAGCGCATGGGGGATAACCTGAACAAACTGGTAACCACAGTAGGTGTAATTCCTGTGGTCCACTGCTGAATGTGAACGTGGCTTTAGTGTGATGAACCTTATTCTGACCGACCAGAGAAGCCGAATGCATGTAAGCACACTGAACAGCATGCTGTTTGTTTCAATTAACGGCCCCAACATTGACACTTTCCAAGCTGAGAAATATGCAGAGTTTAAAGGATTAAAGAGGGACACCCACTCTGCAGAGGACAAACCAACAGGAAAGAAAAGAAACGAGAAAACGATTGCCCACCATACCAAACTGTTTTCTTAGACCGATCCAGCCACATCTTGGTGATATCGGTGAGTTTAAAACATTTAACTTATCTTACTTATGTTAATTAAAATGTAAAACGAAAATGAAAAATGATATATAAATAAATGGTGTGCATTTACAACTTCATGTCACCAGGAGTCTCCAAATCAGTTAATGTTTGTTACTGGAAATATAGTAGCTGTGTGAAATATTAACCCTTTGCAGTTCATTTATTAAGTGCGTGTCAGGTCCAATTTATTTTCACACACGCAGTTTATTTTAGACGCGCTGTTTAAAAGTATTTTTTTTCACAGTAAAACAGGTTTAAAAGACACTTCAAAACAACAGGACACTCAGTACTGCATCTCCAGCAAACACCTCAGTAATGCGATCCAAGTCATTATTTTATTACTATAACATCTCAAAAAGCTCTGCAAATGTCTGTGATATTCTCTGAGCGCTGGATGCGGAAGCAGCTATCTTGTTTGTGTATGTCCGTGTTATCTATGTAGTGTCGGGTCTATCAGTATTCATGAGATACACCCACTATTTTTTTTTTTTCCGGCTTCTCTCGGCTCCTATCGGTCTCACTCGGCCATTGAATAGTTTTCTCGGCTTTTTCCGGAGAAAAAAGACTAGAGACCTGTTTTTTGTGTCTTTTTGATGATGTCGGACAGGGTCCGACATTGGACCGGAAAGGGAAAATTGCGATGTCAGACCAGGTCCGACATAGGACCGCAAAGGGTTAAGGTAATCCAATCAGAAATGCTAATGACATATTTCAGGTATATAAAGGCTTAAGTTCTTAGTGTATCCACCTGAGGCAATCGTGGCCAGTAGTCGTGCGCAAAATTATACAAATCGAGCAAAAACTTCACAGAAAAAAAACTATATGAAAAGTGCATTCTTAAAGGCGGTGGCTAAGCTGAAAATTAGTGGTTCCCATTAGTGTATGTGTTTTAAAAACATTTAGAACGTCCCTCATACAATGAATTCAGGTATGAATGACAGCCTTTAGTAGACTCAATTCAATATCCATCCACATTATTGTATTTTAGCACCATTGCAGTCACGATTACAATTACAGTTATAAGGTTTAATTACAAACATCATGAAATAATGAGAGTAATTATTCCCAGTGTCACTCCTGGAGGTTGGCCAGACGTCTCTGTGAAAGCTTTTGTATCTTGCTCTTCTCGTTGAATATCTTCACTTTGACAGTTGTCCAATCATGCCTTATATTTGAGTGCTGGAACAAAAAATCCTCCATCTCTTTTTTACCTATAATACAAAATGGAGTGAGGTAACCAGTGGTGTACCACAGGGATCAGTATTAGGCCCTCTGGTATTCCTAATCTACATTAATGATTTAGATTCTGGTATAGTAAGCAAACGTGTTAAATTTGCAGACGACACAAAAATAGGAGGAGTGGCAAACAATGTTGCAGCAGCAAAGGTCATTCAAAATGATCTAGACAGCATTCAGAACTGGGCAGACACATGGCAAATGACATTTAATAGAGAAAAGTGTAAAGTTTTGCATGCAGGCAATAAAAATGTGCATTATAAATATCATATGGGAGATACTGAAATTGAAGAAGGGAACTATGAAAAAGACCTAGGAGTTTATGTTGACTCAGAAAGCTATAAAAAAGGCCAACAAGATGCTCGGATATATTGTGAGAAGTGTTGAATTTAAATCAAGGGTAGTAATGTTAAAACTTTACAATGCATTAGTAAGACCTCACCTAGAATATTGTGTTCAGTTCTGGTCACCTCGTTACAAAAAGGATATTGCTGCTCTAGAAAGAGTACAAAGAATAGCAACCAGAATTATCCTGGGTTTAAAAGGCATGTCGTATGCAGACAGGCTAAAAGAATTGAATCTATTCAGTCTTGAACAAAGAAGACTACGCGGCGATCTGATTCAAACATTCAAAATCCTAAAAGATATAGACAATGTCGACCCAGGGGACTTTTTTGACCTGAAAAAAGAAACAAGGACCAGGGGTCACACATGGAGATTAGATAAAGGGGCATTCAGAACAGAAAATAGGAGGCACTTTTTTACACAGAGAATTGTGAGGGTCTGGAACCAACTCCCCAGTAATGTTGTTGAAGCTGACACCCTGGGATCCTTTAAGAAGCTGCTTGATGAGATTTTGTGATCAATAAGCTACTAACAATCAAACGAGCAAGATGGGCTGAATGGCCTCCTCTCGTTTGTAAACTTTCTTATGTTCTTATGTTTTTATATTAATATAGGTTAATCTATTGAAATACATGGATAGACCTAAAGAATACTACTGTGCGTCATAGAAAAAAAATCTTGTAATACCCAAATGGTAATATTTTCGCTGGGCTCTGAACGATGGTATTATCACTTCAACACATCAGCTTGAGCTCAAAGTGTGGCTTGTGCAGAGCTGGCATTTCAGTCTATCCACCACGCAGACCCGAAAGGGAAGACACATATTGTTCAGACTCAAATCCATATATTACAATAAACAATAGCTGGTTTAGTGTGTATTACCAGGGGTAATACCATCTGAATGGTTCCTGTCCCCAAAACTCTCTCCCCAAAACCTCTCTATGGTATTATTCCCTGGTAGTACACACTGAACCAGCCATTATTCCAGTTGTTAAATGATACAATAATTAACATTTTATATAAAAAAAAAAAAAAAAAACAACAAACAAAAACACAATAACATTTACAGACTAGCCATAATCCCTGGACTGTTCCATTATACAAAGGTGTTTGCTTTACATAAAAAAGTAGCCGCATGTAAGAAACAGGGCATATTTATGATGGTCTTTACACAAATACAGTTTGCACCATATACAGTATATCTGTGTATTTACAAGTAGTCTCAGGCCGATTGGTTTGGTGCAAATTCTGGGGTGAATCAGTTTGTTTTGGATGTTTCATTTATGCCTGCAAATGAACTGAACCGTACTTCAGCATGCACCAAACGACCATTTGTGAAAGGGCTTTTAAAAGACTCAAAAGTACTGTATGCCTAAATTATTGTTTGTTACTAGCAATATTAACACATTGTTTTCTTCACAAAAAAAGGATGTAAATCCCATTTTGATGCAAATACCTTGATAAATCTGACTGAAGGCAAAGATACTGGTACCCAATAAAGTACAGGTGTGTGGATTTGTGTTAATCTGCATATTTGAAAACCAGTTGAATATTTTATATAAAAAATTACACTGCAATATAATTATATGATAATCGTGGTATTTTTTCTGATAGTTATCATACCATGAGAATTTCTTAGCATCCCACCTCTACATCTGACCCTATGTCACACCTACGTCAAACTTATCCAATTGTCAGGAAAATTCATATGGATACCCAAACACCCCACCCCCAATAAAGAAACTAAAAATATAGTAAAATGCCAAAGGATTATGCTATTGGGGGCGGGGAGTGTTTACTTTGAACGGACTCAGACAGAATGTATAAGAAAACTAAATATTCAATATATGTATGGCACCATTACAATCATTACAATCTCACCTGGCATTTGTTTTCTGCTTTCACCTTGTAAGGCTTGAAATAGATAAGCACTTGGTCTTCATCTACTTTGGCCCATCTTGTATACTTTCATCCTGCACAAGATAACAAATACAATTATGAAGTTACTTCATCAGTGGCGGACTGTAGCAAGATTGATTGATGTAGCAATCTCTGTGTCCTCCAGTTTGAAAGATCCACTTGCACACAATAGTGGGCTATATAACTTGATTTCATTAGTATGCTTAGCAATCCCCGGAACAATGAGACCATATAGAAAAAACAATACTTTAATCTGCATTTTCATCATATAACTCTATACATTAAATTAATTTATGAAGTTAATATTTTTTATATATAAATGTATGAAAAATAAATTTGGTTCAAGTACATGTATTGGGGGTTGTTTTAAAACAAAATCTGACAGGGGATATTATATTATTTCTACCATTTTCCCTGCACCTGGAATCTGTGTCTATTTCACAAACACCAAAGTTGGGATTCATTTAAAACAATAAAATCACCAGTTTGTTTTATTGTTAAATAAAAAAATAAAAAAAAAATAGTAAATGGGGAAAACTGACTTGGCTTAGTGGCTGCCATGGTTTTATAATTGACATATAAATTAAATCAATGTCTACATAAGACATATTAAAAAGTGGATGAGTAAAGGTCTCCACACACCAGACACAAAGTGATTTTTTAATTGGCAACGACTCCCGACGAGACCTTTCGCAGCGACATGACCACACAAACCAGCAGCGATAGGTTTGAAAATTGCCAGATCTATACAACTGTTCAAAATTGCTATTGACAGAACTATGATCAAGACTGGTACTACTTATCAACATGATGTGGAAATTATGAGTGTCTTCTCTGATGGTATTTCAACACATATGGCAATAAATCACACATACCAGGCTTATCCAGTTCTTTCGAAATGGACTCCCATATATTCCCTTTCAAATCTGTATCTTTATAATTGTGATGGCCTTTGTCATAAAGCTCTGGGTAGTTTTTCAACGACAAGTATTTTTCCTCCGTCATTTTGGAAACTGCTTCACCCTGCTGGACCACGTGCATTGAAGCTGTTCTCCGATTGCTCAATGCCCTAGTTGACGTGCGTCAAATCGCAAAAAATCGGATTCAATCCTATTTATTTCTCGTCAGTCCAGTGCTGCCCTGGTACCGTTCCTGCGTAGCTTGTCGTGTGAAAGATACTTATCAAAAGTATAGGTTCTATTCATTTTGACGCATCACTGCACAGTTTCGCTTGTCGCATTGCATCTTAAGTGCCCGAAATGCCTTATAAATGCATATGCACAACAGTATCTCTTTCATACTGACCGGAAATTTCAGTTTTTCACCACCACCATCCCTGTACTGTAACAATCGTCCGCTAACAACACCTTTTGGATTTTCTTTTCCACTGTCCCCTTAATTGACCTGGCTGTGTGGCATGGAGCATTGTCCTGCTGGAAAAACCAATCCTCAGAGTTGGGGAACATTGTCAGAGCAGAAGGAAGCAAGTTTTCTTCCAGGACAACCTTGTACTTGGCTTGATTCATGCGTCCTTCACAAAGACAAATCTGCCCGATTCCAGCCTTGCTGAAGCACCCCCAGATGAGTCCAATTTTCAGCTTTGCCCAACACCTGGTCGTCTAATGGTTAGACGGAGACCTGGAGAGGCCTACAAGCCACAGTGTCTCGCACCCACTGTGAAATGTGGTGGAGGATCGGTGATGATCTGGGGGTGCTTCAGCAAGGCTGGAATCGGGTAGCTTTGGCATGAAGCAAGCCAAGTACAAGGTTGTCCTGGAAGAAAACTTGCTTCCTTCTGCTCTGACAATGTTCCCCAACTCTGAGGATTGGTTTTTCCAGCAGGACAATGCTCCATGCCACACAGCCAGGTCAATCAAGGTGTGGATGGAGGACCACCAGATCAAGACCCTGTCATGGCCAGCCCAATCTCCAGACCTGAACCCCATTGAAAACCTCTGGAATGTGATCAAGAGGAAGATGGATGGTCACAAGCCATCAAACAAAGCCGAGCTGCTTGAATTTTTGCGCCAGGAGTGGCATAAAGTCACCCAACATCAATGTGAAAGACTGGTGGAGAGCATGCCAAGACGCATGAAAGCTATGCTTGAAAATCAGGGTTATTCCACCAAATATTGATTTCTGAACTCTTCCTAAGTTAAAACATTAGTATTGTGGTGTTTTAAAAATGAATATGAACTTATTTTCTTTGCATTATTCGAGGTCTGACAACACTGCATCTTTTTTGTTATTTTGACCAGTTGTCATTTTCTGCAAATAAATGCTCTAAATGACAATATTTTTATTTGGAATTTGGGAGAAATGTTGTCAGTAGTTTATAGAATAAAACAAAAATGTTCATTTTACCCAAACACATACCTATAAATAGTAAAACCAGAGAAACTGATAATTTTGCAGTGGTCTCTTAATTTTTTCCAGAGCTGTATATATTTTTCAAACAAGCGCAAGGTGGTGGTGCAAGCTCTGTCTCACAGTGAGGAGAAAAATTAGGCACTATTATCTTGTGGATTCTGAGATGTTAGTAAAGGTTCCGAAATAATTGTATTTTATCTTGCTCTTAATTGTATTAATACTTGTACTGTGATTCTTGAAATGTATTTTTGTTTACGACTGTAAGTCGCCCTGGATAAGGGCGTCTGCTAAGAAATAATAATAATGACACAGATAATGACCCTTGTCCAACAGAATGTTATAATACAGTAGTGTACCAAATTTGAAGATATCGCAAAGCATGTGTCAACTATCATTGGTAATGGTTCTTAATTTCTAATGAACAAATAAGAAACCTTACCTTATCATTAAGCATTGGAAAAATGAAGGATTCTGTGCTTGACATGGGATGCTGTGCTTGACATTGCATTTTAGATCACAAGGACTTAAAATGCAAATCAAAAGAAATGAATTCTCACAGTAAAAAAAAAAAAAGTGATTTTTTTTATAGGAAGAGAATAAAGAACAGCCAAAAAAAAAAAACCTTAGTCTTGGGGGACCATCCCACTAAAAAACGCTTCGTCCTAAAAGGGTTCAATTCAAATATCACTACTTTTATAACTTATCAGCCTGTGATGCAACTCATGTCTTGGCAAAGTACTGAATTATTTATTAAGAAACAAAATAAAGCACACATAAAAAATAGAAGAATATGAAGCCAATATCTCAAAGCGTTTGGTCTTTATTTTCCAGAAACGAACGTCGCATGACCGCAATTTGGCAGCCATCTTAGGTCACAGATCAACGTGACCAGTAGTTAGATTTTTCTAGAGGAGTTTCCACAATGCAGAGAATATAAATTCAACATTGCGATCAGTTCAGAAGATCAAAGCAGTTATAGGTGTGATGAGGCTGGTAATGTCTGCAGATTTACAAAAAACATACAAGCTTCCCTCACGTGGATGCTTAAAGAAAAGCCATTTAAATGTCATATCAAGATGCCACCCAACACTGAAAATATTAACTGGCTGACGTGGACATAGACCTTTGGGAGACAGTCCCCATAATGTGACATTCAACAGTATATTGTAGCGCCCTTTCTGATTTAACATGAAATCACCTTGTGGGGACATATTATATGTCTCCCAAAGGTAGAGACTTATCAAAAACAATATTTCTCTCCAGTAGCGACAGGCTCCGAGACTGATAATTAATGGAGTGACTTGTGGAGATATACACTGCTGTGAAAAAGTCTTAGACATTTTGCACAATTTTATTTCTTTTTTCTGGAGGGGGGGGGGGGGGCGGGTTATACTACCATAGAATCAACCTGATTTAATACTACCATGTCATGTATACATTTTATATCAAATAAAAATACATCCCCCCCCCCCCCCCGTTGAGAACCATACCTACAGTGAAACATGGAGGAGGCTCGGTTATGTTTTGGGGCTGCTTTGCTGCGCCTGGCACAGGGTGCCTTGAATCTGTGCAGGGCACAATGAAATCTCAAGACTATCAAGGCATTCTGGAGCGAAACATACTGCCCAGTGTCAGAAAGCTCTGTCTCAGTCGCAGGTCATGGGTCCTCCAACAGGATAATGACCCAAAACACACAGCTAAAAGCACCCAAGAATAGATAAGAACAAAACATTGGACTATTCTGAAGTGGCCTTCTATGAGTCCTGATCTGAATCCTATCAAACATCTATGGAAAGAGCTGGATAAATGTGATGGGTTAGCTACTACAACACTTCATATTAGCTGCTCAAGTATAGTTTATTTTGAGATATTGTAACTCGAGAATGTGTCTAAGACTTTTGCACAGCAATGTACATTTGGTGGCTTTTGTCTGCATTAGAGATGAACACACAAGTAAATGCCTCAAACTGTATCTACCTGGGTTGTTTAGGCAGCAACTTTCAAGCCAATCCAGCTGTCCCTTGTTCTGAATGTCTTCTGGTTGTCCATCATTGTGAGGCCCTTCCTGTCCTCCTTCAGTTGTGAACATACCTCTTGTTACTTTAGTCCCGATCCCATTGAGGGGATTCTCTATCTCAGCCACCCCTTGAAGTCTCCCACCTAGCTGGCCCCTGTCTGAATAAGACTCTTGTTCCGAAGTTTCTGAAAGAAGAGAATCACATGCACGGTAACAGTAGATGTGAAACACATGAAATCACTTTGTAGGGGCATGTTATATGTCTCCCAAAGGTAGAGAGAGTCCCCATAATGTGATATTCAGCAGTATATAGTGAAGTACTTCCTGATTTAATTACCATATTCCAAGAGTGGGGAAGGATCCAAGGGTTTCTGCCCATCCATTTTCTCAGCCATCTCTTGGTTCTCTGCCATCTTGAGTCCTTCAACCATGAGTAATGTGGCATGGACCTTAAGAAAAAAATAAATAATAATAATAATAATAATAATAATAATAATAATAATAATAATAATAATAATAATTGACCACTACACTGCCTGTGCACTAACATGGATTTGTGGTTTGCGGATAACATTTACATTTTTATATGGACATATACATGTAAACAAAAGTTGCAGTTTTGACAGTTAACTACCATATTCCTTCATTTTAAGATGCACTTTAACCATTATTTTGCTTCTCAAAAATATCCTGCGTCTTAAATTAGAGTACAGTAGTGATGTGTGTATTAAAAATCACCAACAAAAGACGCGACTACCCGAGTACATAAACAGCAAAGTGACTGACTGACGAGAAAAGGCGAACAAAGACGTCCCTGCCCGATCTCGAATCATCCATGACATGCAGGCAGCCATTTTCAAAGAAGCATCATTAGCTTCCTGAGGAATTTAAAAAGATATGTTTTTACTACTTCAGTGTTTCTAACAAATGTTTCTGATCAGACCCCCATAATTTTCGACATGCCAAGCAATACCACAGTTCACAAATTGGGAGAAAAACAGGTGTGAGTAATGATGACTGGAAATGGGAAGCAGCACATAACTGTATGCTGTGTGTGATAGCAAACAACTGCAAACTGCCTCCATATCAATCAATCAATCAATCAATCAATCTTTAGTTTTGTATAGCGCTTTACATGATAAAAAACACATACAAATATATATATATATATATATATATACAGACGTGCTCAAATTTGTTGGTACCCTTACAGCTCATTGAAATAATGCTTCATTCCTCCTGAAAAGTGATGAAATTAAAAGCTATTTTATCATGTATACTTGCATGCCTTTGGTATGTCATAGAATAAAGCAAAGAAGCTGTGAAAAGAGATGAATTATTGCTTATTCTACAAAGATATTCTAAAATGGCCTGGACACATTTGTTGGTACCCCTTAGAAAATAAATAAATAATTGGATTATAGAGATATTTCAAACTAATTAGTTTCCTTAATTAGTATCACACATGTCTCCAATCTTGTAATCAGTCATTCAGCCTATTTAAATGGAGAAAAGTAGTCACTGTGCTGTTTGGTACCATTGTGTGCACCACACTGAACATGGACCAGAGAAAGCAAAGGAGAGAGTTGTCTGAGGAGATCAGAAAGAAAATAATAGACGAGCATGGTAAAGGTAAAGGCTACAAGACCATCTCCAAGCAGCTTGATGTTCCTGTGACAACAGTTGCAAATATTATTAAGAAGTTTAAGGTCCATGGAACTGTAGCCAACCTCCCTGGGAGCGGCCGCAAGAGGAAAATCGACCCCAGAGTGAACAGAAGGATAGTGCGAATGGTAGAAAAAGAACCAAGGATAACTGCCAAAGAGATACAAGCTGAACTCCAAGGTGAAGGTACGTCAGTTTCTGATCGCACCATCCGTCGCTTTTTGAGCGAAAGTGGGCTCCATGGAAGAAGACCCAGGAGGACTCCACTTTTGAAAGAAAAACATAAAAAAGCCAGACTGGAATTTGCTAAAATGCATATTGACAAGCCACAATCCTTCTGGGAGAATGTCCTTTGGACAGATGAGTCAAAACTGGAGCTTTTTGGCAAGTCACATCAGCTCTATGTTCACAGACGAAAAAATGAAGCTTTCAAAGAAAAGAACACCATACCTACAGTGAAACATGGAGGAGGCTCGGTTATGTTTTGGGGCTGCTTTGCTGCGCCTGGCACAGGGTGCCTTGAATCTGTGCAGGGCACAATGAAATCTCAAGACTATTAAGGCATTCTGGAGCGAAACGTACTGCCCAGTGTCAGAAAGCTCTGTCTCAGTCGCAGGTCATGGGTCCTCCAACAGGATAATGACCCAAAACACACAGCTAAAAGCACCCAAGAATGGATAAGAACAAAACATTGGACTATTCTGAAGTGGCCTTCTATGAGTCCTGATCTGAATCCTATCGAACATCTATGGAAAGAGCTGAAACTTGCAGTCTGGAGAAGGCACCCATCAAACCTGAGACAGCTGGGGCAGTTTGCTCAGGAAGAGTGGGCCAAACTACCTGTTAACAGGTGCAGAAGTCTCATTGAGAGCTACAGAAAACGTTTGATTGCAGTGATTGCCTCTAAAGGTTGTGCAACAAAATATTAGGTTAGCGGTCCCATCATTTTTGTCCATGCCATTTTCATTTGTTTTCTTATTTACAATATTATGTTGAATAAAAAATCAAAAGCAAAGTCTGATTTCTATTAAATATGGAATAAACAATGGCGGATGCCAATTACTTTTGTCAGTTTTAAGTTATTACAGAGAAAATTGTGCATTCTTCGTTTTTTGTGGAGGGGTACCAACAAATTTGAGCACGTCTGTATATATATATCAATAATCAGAAAATAGAACACACATAGAAATTTATATATATATATATATATATATATATATATATATATATATATATATATATATAAATCAGCAATAAAACACACATATAATTATATGTTATATACATATACAGAAGCGAGAGAATATCACTTTAAAAACTTGCGTAAGCTAAGCTATACAAGTGTGTTTTTAAATGAGATTTAAAAGCATTGGCAGAAGGAGCTTCCTTTATAGTACTGGGAAGTCGTTCCATAATTTCGGTGCAATGTAACTCAAGCATCTACCACCTGAGTTTTGTTTCTGAATACTTGGTATGGAAAGTAGCCTGGCATCCTGTGATCGAAGTGGACGATTAGGAACGTATGGTTTTAAAAGATCCTTTAAATAGGGTGGAGCTAAGCAATTTAGAGCCTTGTGGGATAATAATAGCACCTTAAAATCGATCCTAAATCGAACAGGAAGCAAATGCAAGGACGCTAGCACAGGGGTGATATGATCTTGTTTCTTACTCCCAGTTAAAACTCTTGCAGCAGCATTCTGTACAAGTTGCAGCCGAGATATAACATTGTTACTAATACCAGCAAAAAGGCTGTTACATTAATCAATCCTTGAAGATATAAAAGCATGCACCAATCTCTCTGCATTCTGCTTGGAAAGCATACCTCTCAGTCTAGCTATGTTTCTTAAATGAAAAAAGAACATTTTTGTAACATTTTTAATGTGTGATTCAAAGGAGAGGTCTGAATCAAAAGTGACACCTAGGTTTTTTTTATCTCTGCTCTAGAATCTGTACAGAGACCGTCGAGTAGAAAATCAGATGAATCTATGTTCTTGTATTGCTTCTGAGGTCTCATTATCATCAATTCTGTTTTGTCTGAGTTTAACATTAAAAAGCTTTTAAACATCCAATGTTTAATGTCAGCAAGGCAGGTATTCAAAATATTAGCAGCAGATACATCACCCTGTTTGAGAGACAGGCAAAGCTGAGTGTCATCAGCATAGCAATGAAAATGAACTCTGTGTCTACGAATGATATTTCCCAAAGGTAACATATATAGAGAGAACAGAATTGGGCCAAGAATTGAACCCTGAGGAACCCCACACGTAACCTTTGACATAAAATAGGTCGCCTCCTCAACTTTAACAAACTGAAACCTATTAGAGAGATAGGATCTGAACCAGAACAAGACAGTACCTGACAATCCCACTAAATGTTCAAGGCGATTAATTATGACAGAATGATCAATGGTGTTGAAAGCAGCACTTAGATCCAGTAGAACAAGTACTGAAGGCGAGCCCATGTCAGAAGTCATCAACATATCATTTACCACTCGAATTAGTGCCGTCTCGGTGCTATGATAAGGCCTGAAACCTGACTGAAATTTCTCAGAAATATTCTGTGCAGCAAGAAATCTATTTAATTGTTCAGCCACTACTCTTCTAACACTTTGGACAAAAAAAGGGAGATTAGAAATAGGCCTGTAATTATTAAGCACATTGGGATCAAGGGTAGGCTTCTTGAGCAGGGGTTTTACTACGCAGTCTTCAAAGAATTTGGAACAGTACTTGATGAGAGTGAGCTGTTAATAATATTTAAAACTGTGTTATTTATTTTTGGATATACTTTTCTCAAAAGTGTAGTAGGAATGGGATCTAATGCACATGTTGTGGGTTTAGTCTTTTTAATTATGGCATCCGGCTCTTGTTCACATGTCAAGCAAAAGTGCTGTAAGATTTGGTTGGGTTCAGACGGACCAAGAATATTTGTATAATTGTTTATATCAGTATGTAGTTGCTCAACTGATTCCTAATGTCGGTCACTTTTTTATTGAAGTGATTCACAGCTTACTGGAGGAATATTCTGTGTAACGCGCTCTGATTGCGGATTTGTTAATCTTGCTGTTGACTGAAAAATAAATCTGATTTTTGTCAACAAGATCGGAGAAATAAACAGATCGAGCTAAAGACAGTGACGTTCTATATGTTAAAATACTATCTTTCCAGCTTTGATAATATATCTGAAGTCCAGTCGATCTCCCATCTGCGTTCTAATTTGCGACACATACGTTTATGCATACGTGTTGTATCATTAAACCAAGGAGAAAATATTTTTGTAGATAGTTTCTTTATTTTATAAGGTGCAATAGTGTCAAGACTATTTGCCAGAGTGGCGTTATATTTATCCACCAAATCTCCGACCACTCCTGACTGAATAATTCACAACACAGAGTTTGTTATTCATTTAGCAGGGGACAATTCTATATTGTGTTTATCTAGATTTTTATTGTAGTTTTTGGGGTTTTTGTTTGTAATTGTTTGACTTAAATATAATTGGCTCAGTAGTACTTCAATCTTTAAACCGAGGTCCTGTCCACATTGTGTGGATGTTAAAGATCCCATGGCACTCTTCGTAAGAGCAGGTATGTTAATCCCGGTGTCATGGCCAAATCCAAAAAGCAGGTTATACAATCCGGCCTACCTAAAGTCCCTCTACCTTAATTAGGGTTAAAAGTGTGTTTGTGCCCCACTTCCCCCCCTCCCCCGGACCCTCTTGTAATGAGGCCTCCGTCTCAATGGGTAACTCTCCTAGTTAAATAAATAGTCTCTGTAAGTTGTTTCTGACAAAAGCGTCTGCTCAATGACTAAAATAATGATTATATACGATTATGAAGTTGTGATGTCAGGCTTTAATCACAGCCTGTGTATTTGTAGATGGATCTTGTCTTCATTACACTAAAACAAATAAAACGACAAGTTAACACATGACCTCCAGGTGTACTTGGAAAATGTTGTATTTTTATGTTTTTGGTTGGCAACACCCTGTAATTACATTCACTGCAGTATAATAAAAACACAAATACTACAGTACTGTTTATATAGTAATATCAAAGGTATAGTTGGGCCAATCCAATGTTAACGGCTCCTACTCAGCCTGTTCTGTTTTTCCAAATTTTACATTTATGTTATTGATACATGAACTATACGTCTTAAACTATCAAGCTCATCAATATGGCATTTTCACCTGTACAGTATTTCCATGATTCATGATAGATAGTGAAACAAGTAAAAGAGGATACAAGTTACAGGAGACAGCATAATTGCATGGGCTCGGACCGCCGAGTGAGGGAATACAGTGGGCGTACATGTATATGATTCGTTTTGATCAGATTCATAACTTTATTTATTTTTTATATTTCATTACGAGTAACTTAAAATATTGGACAAGTTCACAAAAATAAACCAACTTGAAATGTTATACGCTCAATACAAAACACTATTCTCTGGCAACTTATGATATGAAAAGTAAAATAATGTAAACTAATGTACCGTATATTACAGCCGGCCTAAACTCATATATTGTAATACAGTACAGTAAAAAATAAAAGTTAAACAGGGGTGCACAGTACCTTACTATAGATCTTCTGACTACAACGTAGCAAAAAAATAATTTTATGGAAGTATGCATAGTAGTCGGCCGATTGAGCTGATAAACAACTGTAAAAAACTGTCTTTCGTGCCTGCTTTTCCCGCTGTCATACAGTTGCTATGCGCTTACGTCACTGCTATTTTTGAAACTCAAACGCAAACATATATATTTTTTGAACATTGCTCGCATTATGCAATTATCCAAATTAAAATGCAATGAACAACGGACTTCGGGACCGCGAAATGTGCATTTAGTACCATACAATCATAGAAAATTATGCGCTTAAAAACGGGACCAGCTGCATGCTATGCAGTTAAGCAATTATTATACAATTATTCAATATGCAAATAAGTGGAGTCGACTCTACATCAGATTTGGCTGTGTATTTTTCATGCATCAATCTATGGTCTACCAGTTCTTAAATATTGTATAGCAAAAGTTGAATGTATGCAATCAGTGTTATGTACATACTCTACTGATAACGACTGCAGTGTAGCTTTGAATATGTCTAGTATCAAACGGAATAAAAAAAGTGTTACTTCTGTAATGACATCAAAAATCCTACTGAACTAAAGTAGAACATTTCTACTGAAATACCTCAAGTTACCATCATAAATAAGAAGCTCTAGCATCAGGCAACAGCAAGCACAGTACAATAATCCAATTAAATGTTTTTCCTGCTTGGCTGACGACCCAATCAAAACGATGCATTTGCAACCCAACTTTGCTTGTTTTGTGTGGCTTAACATTTGGAGAGAGAAAAAGAAAATCTGCAACTGCAGGTGAATTCGAGGGTTCCCCCCCACCCCCACCAAATGGAACAGAGACAAAAGTATTTACCCGCCAAACTGGCTCTGGCCAGAAGCAAACGTATGATATAATATGCCATACATATATATGTCCACTGTACAAAATTATCCGAACAAAGTCATTCTTCTTGTTTAAACTTAGCACAGGAAAATTCCTTGAAGCTCCAAATTACCATTTGTAAAAAAAATGATAAAACGTTCATGCACCCGCATTTCCACATGCCTTTGAAACGTGTTTTTTTTGTTTACTACTACAGTCAAAAAACTTAAAATAAACCCAAACAGTTAAGCACACAACTTAACATAAACCTAAATCTAACCTATGTCAAAACTCTACATTTTTTAAAGACATACTGTAAGATGTATTTTATATCTCATTGCAATCCAGAAATGTAAAATCAGAAACGTATTAAGTACAGTAGAGTACATACATTAGGCCTAACTCGTATTAAGCACAGTACTGTACATACATTTTTTTTCAAGATTTTAAACGCTTCCCACTTCATATGTTCTTAAACATGTTGTCAATA
>NW_026707788.1:0-20534 GCF_902713425.1 Acipenser ruthenus
CCTGGCGGTGCTGGCTCCCTCTGCTGTGGCGGCTGGGCATGTGCGCGCCGAACAGGTGATCCTGGTCGCAGAGGAGGCACCCCGACGATGGCTTGTTACATCGCCGTGGATGCCTGGCCCTTAGGCGGCACTCCTCCTCCCTGTCCTTCACCTCTTTATCTGTCTCCCGCTTGGGCTGTGGAGGCAAAACCAGCAGGCATTCACCCTCTGCTGGTGGAGATGGGGACAGCAGGTACTCCTCTGCTGGTGGTCCTGCTACCTGGGCTGCTGTTCCGTTTATCGTTGCCTCCAGGTAGCTGAGGAGAAACTCCACACCTTCCTCCAAGGTGTTTGGGGTGTGTTCCTGCTGATAGGCCTCCCATCTCTCACTGTCCATCATCCACAGGGCCCGAACGACTATGGGCAGAGCCTGGGCCTCCAGCCCAGCATTCTCCAGGAACCAGTCCCGCCATTTTGTGGCGTCTTCTGCCATTATATATATATATATATATATTTTTTTTTTTTTTTTTTTTTTTAACAAAACCCCTCCTGGTCTGACGCTTGGAGGCGCGGCTATCCCACGATGACACCACGTGTCACAAAGACGGCCAGAGTGGGTGGCGTCAGACCAGAAAAGGAATACACAGACGGTGGTGATGATGAGCTGAGTGCAATGGCTGCACTCAGCGTTTATTAACAAATAAAAGGTTTCAAACAGCACAAAAACACAGGACACGGCACTTGCGTCAAAATAAACAGACATACAAAACGACTAAACACTAAACAGACGGTGCAGGACAGACGAACAAACACGGTGAGTACAAACAAAACACTTTACTTTTAATGATTTTAACTCTCCTCTCTCTCTCACCCGTTCTCCTCTTCCGAACACCTAACCCTGAGTGCAAGAAATGTGCGTCTATATATACTATTGTGCTGGGATTCAATTACTAATTCATTATTCACTTGAATCCCAGCACGTGAATTAATTCTGTGCAACCCCGTGCTCGCATATTATATTTTAAATGCACGTGCGTGATGTGCAATCCCGTGCCTAAATACAAATATACAATTTAAACACACGTGAAACACAGACCTGTTTATATCCCGTGTACCAATCTATACACCAACATTAACATACGCATGCATATATACAACACAGAGCACACAAATGCACACAGGGGTGGGGCACTTTGCCACAGTGGGGAAGAGGGCCATGTTTTCAAAACTTGCCCAGAGTTGTATACCAATATAGTTAAAGGACAGAGAGTAACACAACAGCAGGATGTTGAAAGGGAGGAGGAAGCCAGCAAAGAGAGAACAGAGGAACAGCAGGATGAAGACAGGAGTCTTAAAGAGGACCTGTATAGCTCAGAGTTTTCGGAAAATGAGCCTGATGTCTCTGCAGAGGAGGATAACAGTGATAATGAAATGGAGATAATACAGCTGACTGGTAAACGGAAGCCTGAAGAATAGGCTGTGGCTAAAACAAAAAAGAAAGTCTGGGGGGTTAATATTGCCCCTGATGTTGTGCACGATCAGGAAAGAGAGCATTTACTTGCACATATTGGGAAGCAAGAAAAGTGCCTGGCTGTGATTAGTAGTCCAGACACTCCAACTCGGGGGCTGGAAATTGAAAGAACTGATTTCCAGGGCTCTACATTTCTGGAGGAGGGAGATGTGCAGACATTCTCTGCTGTGTCTGTATTTTTGAAACCAGCAGTTGTAGCAGAGGGTGAGTCAGATAACAATGAAAAGGTGGCTACCATAGGCAAAGACAAAGACAAGATGGCTGCCACAAACAAAGACAAAGACAAGATGGCTGCCACAAACAAAGACAAAGACAAAGACAAGATGGCTGCCACAAACAAAGACAAAGACAAAGACAAAGACAAAGACAAAGACAAAGACAAGATGGCTGCCACAAACAAATACAAAGATAAAGGAGTTGATAACAATACAATCAACGACAAGGATAATATTGAGAACACAAGAGGAGACTATCAGTGGCATAACGTGGGAGAGAAAAAGAAGGGGGAAAAAAGGGACAAACAAATGATTAAGTTTGGGTTTTTTTCTGTCATTCGTGTTTATACAATGATGATATTGAATTTATGTTCTGTAAATGTTAGAGGTATTAAAGGGACTGATAAGAGAAAGAGTGTTTTTGGTTACCTTAAATCTATTAGTGCCGATATTATATTTTTACAAGAGTGCAGTATTTCCTTTTCAAATGATTATGCAAATTTAAAGAAGGAATGGAATGTTGGGATATCTGTGTGGGCGGGATCAAATGTAGAAAAGGCTGCAGGGTTGGGGATTCTGTTTAAAAACCCTCATATTGAAGTTAAATCTGTTTCTGATATAATTCCAGGGCGTTTGTTAGCAGTTGATATAAAGTATCATGAAACAGAAATTTGTTTAGTGAATATTTATGGGGCTGAAACGTGTGCAGAGAGGGAACATATTTTTGAACACTTAAGATTGCTTTTAGTGAGCAACAAAACTCTAATAGTGGCGGGAGATTTTAATTGTGGATTGTTACCTGCTGATAAAAGGAAGTGGAATTTAGATGAATCAGGAAAATTGTTAAAAATAATAGTGAAAGATGCTCACTTGAAGGATGCAGCAAAATGCTTTTGCCCATTAGACCCTGGTTTTACATGGTTCAATAATGCACAGTCCTCCTTTTCTAGAATAGATTTTTGTTTCGTTTCACAGTTTTTAAATGTGAAAAATGTTGAATTGGAAACTGTTTTTTTTTTCAGACCACAAGAGTTTGGTGGTATCTGTTGAACTGGTTAACAATTTTGAATATGGAAGAGGTTTTTGGAAATTTAATTGTGCATTATTACAGAATCAGGATTTGGTTCAGGCTTTTAAAAAAAGGTATACAGAGTGGAAAGAGTTGAAAGTGTGTTTTGATTCGGTGTGTGAATGGTGGGAAATGATCAAGAGTAGGACAAAAGGCTATTTTATATCACTAGGAAGGAGGAGGGCAGAGGAAAGGAAAAATAAATATGTTAAGTTACAAAAAAGATTACAAAACTTGTTTGGGTTGCAGAGTCAGGGGTTTGATTTCCAGGAGGAAATAAGAGATATTTAGGAGAAACTGTACAAGATATTTTTAGAAATGGAAAAAAAGGTTATGTTTAGGGCTAGAGTCAACTACATGGAAGAAAACGAGACTTGTAGTAGGTTTTTCTTTAAAGTAATGTTTAGGAAGAAGAGTTGTCTACAAGGCTTGAGAACTGAGAATGGGGGAGTTCTGAAAGGGAAAGATGAAATGTTAAAAATTGCAGAGGAGTTTTATAAATCTCTTTATGAAAAGAGAGAAACAATTCCTGTAATACAAGATTTGTTTCTTAAAAGTCTGGAAACCAAGGTAACATTAGAAGAGAATAATGATTTGTTGAGGGATATAAATTTGGATGAGATTAAAGAAGCATGCTTTTCTTTTAAAACAGGTTAGACTCCTGGATCAGATGGGTTGCCCATAGAATTTTATTGCACCTTTTGGGAAGTGATTAAAGAAGATTTATTAGAAGTTTTCAATGAATGTTTGAGCAGTGGACTAATGAGTGATTCTATGAGGGAAGGGCTGATAACTCTCCTATTTAAAAATAAAGGGGAAAAAGAGGAGCTGAAAAACTGGAGGCCTATTAGTCTCCTCAATTGTGACTATAAGATCTTGTCCAAGATAATAATGTTTAGGTTTCAAAATATAACGGCAAAATTAATTGATCCTGACCAAGTATGTGGTGTTCCAGGAAGAGCTATTGCTGAGAATTTAGTATTGATTAGAGATACATGTATCTATGCAAAGGAGAGAGATTCACCTTTATGTTTAATTAATCTTGACCAAGAAAAGGCCTATGATCAGGTTGATCATTGTTTTATGTTTAAAGTTTTGGAGTACATGGGTTTGGATCAAAGATTTATTAGATGGGTGAAGATGCTGTACAGAGGCATCAGTAGTAAAGTTATTGTTAATGGATTTATGTCTGCTGGTTTTGAGGTGAAGTCAGGGGTGAGACAGGGGTGTCCTTTGTCACCCCTGTTATATATTTATTGTTTAGAACCTGCACTTTTACAAATTAGAAAGAATACACAGATTGAGGGGGTGGTAATTCCTGGCTCTGATCATCAGGAGGTTAAAGCCTTAGCATACATGGATGATGTGACATTGATGTGTAAAGACTTCTACTCTATTCAGGAAGCTTTGAAAATTATGGTTTTATATGGGAAAGCTTCTGGTTCGAAAATTAATATGGAGAAAAGTGAGGCTTTTTGTATGGGGGAGTGGGAGGAGAGAGATGAAATTAAGAAAATGTTAAAATTGAAGAATGATTACATTAAAGTTTTAGGCATGATTTTTGATAAAAATGTGAGTGGGGTAAGGAATTGGGTGGAGGTGATGAGTAAAGTGAGAAAGAAAATCACTTTCTGGAATCCCAGAAAGTTGTCAATGGAAGGTAAAATTTTAATAATTAAAGTGGTGTTTATGTCAATGCTCTTATATGTAGCAAAGGTTTTTCCTCCGGACAGAGCATCTTGCAAATCGATTAATAGGGAGCTGTTTATTTTCTTTTGGGGGGGGGGAGAATGGAAAAGGTGAAAAGGGAAACTGTAATGTTGGAAAAGAAAAATGGAGGGAAAGGTTTTCCTAATGTCATTTTTTATTTGTATGTAAATTTTGTCTGTTTTCTAATTAACACAATTCTTCAGATGAATAAGAAATGCAGTCCTTTGCCAGGTATTTTTTTGGACATTTTGTAAGAAAGATGGGATTAATTTATATAAATTTGACAGTGCCCTACAGTTGGATGATGCCTTTTGTATACAAGAAGGCTTCACGGTTTATTTTAGAATATGATCTGATGGATTGGCCAAAAGCAAAGTGGAAACCTAGAGATTTGCAGAAAAAGAAACTGGCAAATGTTAAATTAATCAAAGTTAATTTTCAATGTGCACACGTGTCAACAGTTGTGTGGAGAAATGTAGGATATCCTGGCTTATCTAATACTCAGAAGCATATAGCTTGGCTATCTGTACATGCACGCTTACCTTGTCGGCAGCTTATGTACAGAAGACAAATGGCAATGACAGATACATGTGTAAGAGTTGATTGTAAAGAAACTGAGTCGGTTGAACATGTCTTTTGTAACTGTAAGTTTGCTAAAGGATGTTGGGGGAGGGTAAAAGTGCTTCTGAAAAAAATTTATCAAAACAAATGAATTGACATGTAATGTGATTATGTATGGGCCAAGAGGGGCTTTAAAAACAGATAATTGGAAGAAGGCATGGCTGATCATCAACAGTGCCAAAGAAGCTTTGTGGTTGTTGAGAAACATGAATCTGTATAATAAAACAAAAAATCAAGCAACAGAAATTGATTTTTGTAAAATTGTTTTTGGTAGAGTGAAAGATTATATATGGATGGATATTAAGAACTTGGGAAGAAACAATGCAATGAAAAACTGGAAAATTAATTCAATGACAGATTTATTTTTGTAAAATGTATGTTTTGGTGATGTGATTATGTAATGATTTTTTAAGGGCTGACTCATTTTAATGTTCGAGAGATCTAGGTGTACTGGACAAATATACTGGATTTTTTCCATGTCGTAATTGTGCCGCCTGTGATAATGCGTTTGAAACTAGAGATAATGTGAGATAATGTCTGTTACTGGCGGATAGTTTACAAATGTACTCAATTATGTTACAACTTTTGTGTCTACGATACATATCTGTAACATTTATGTAATGCCTGTGTGGTTTTTTCATGAAGTTAATTTGCTAACAGACTGTTCTGATTTGTTTCTAACCGTGAAGCGATCGCTCTGTTTGCCGTATATTTTCTGTCTGTAAGAGGAGTGTCCTTGTGATCCCATATAGAATGCGACGAAAAAGGTCGCCCTCCTTAATATAAACAGATAAAGAATAAGTTCACGCACACACCAGGTGATTTACTGTAGCGTCAGACATTGGAGGTTCAGCAGTGTACTGCAGTGTTGTGCAAAGTCGTCGGTGTAAGTCAGGATGGCCGAGCGGTCTAAGGCGCTGCGTTCAGGTCGCAGTCTCACTGGAGGCGTTGGTTCGAATCCCACTTCTGACAAATCTGTTTGTTTATTTATTTCTTAAAACGTCCATCGAATGCTTGGTAATTTGATTTGTTTTTCTTGTTAGTATTCAAATCACAAGTTCGTTAAATGAGAGAAAGTCACCGCAAGCCTGCACCTCACCACATCCTTCACACTGTTAAACTGCCTCATTATGACGAGGCCTCTAATTATGCCTTTCCAATACTTTGAATGTGTTATTGTTCAGTTTAACATGAGAACATCTTGGTAGAACACATAATGTCCGCAGGACTTATTTTCCTCGGGTTCTAGTATCAAGTTTTGAGTGTGTGGCCGGTTAGCTCAGTTGGTTAGAGCGTGGTGCTAATAACGCCAAGGTTGCGGGTTCAATCCCCGTACGGGCCATGGCTTTTCTTCTTTAAAGAAACCACAGCATTTGTAATGGTGCCAAAATGAACAATCTTTAACAAAATGAACCGAAGCGATATGAAGTACAACCAGTAATATTTCAGACTTCCTGTGCTTTAAACATGCATTAACAATGAACACATACAATCAATTAAAAACAAAGCTTACGTAGTCGGCAGGATTCGAACCTGCGCGGGGAAACCCCAATGGATTTCAAGTCCATCGCCTTAACCACTCGGCCACGACTACATGCTCGCATGGTTAGTTGTGAAAATATCCAAAAGAAATAAACGGCTCCCGCAGTAATGCTGTAGATGGCAGTATAGGCTAACTAATGAACCCAAGTCAAATGCCTTTGTTGAAACTCTGTCAGATTTGTACAAGGCAAGCACACATGGGAAAAGTAAATACAATATACTTTCTGTTAACGTTCATAATAATGAATACATCTTTATTTCAAAATACGTAGCTATTTAATCCTAACAGAAACAATAGGCTTCCCAGCCATCAGCTTGGAAGCAGAATGGAGATCAAATCGGACGAATAACGAGTGCAAAATGGAATGTGGAAATCAATGTAAAGGCAGTTTAAATAAGAGCAGCTGCAATACATTAAATAGAGTTATATTTAAGAGCAAGCAGTAACTGCAGTAGAGTATTTAATTATGGATGGACCAAACTTGCAGGTCGCCACTGTCACATTTTCCAGGAAATCACGGCTAATACTGAGAAAGAAAACAGATGAGAACCTAACAGAAAACTAGTGAAAAACACTGCACTGATTAACTGAACGGGTCAAATGTAGCCTACTGAATTGCTGAATTGTTGGGGGGGAGTGGAGCATCCAGCTGAGGCGCTTCATCTGAAATGCAGGGTGTGTTCTATAGCCTGGAGATCGCTGGTTCCAATCCAGACTATGCCATCGCCGACAGGAACACCGAGGGGGCGGCGCACAATAAGCCGAATGCCACCCGGGTTGGGAGGGCTTAGGTCAGCTTGGTAATCCTTGTCTCAACAAGCTCCAGCAACTCCTGTGGCGACCGTTCGCCTGCGAGTTGTGGGCGGAACTGCGTTTCCTCCAACACCGCTACAGCCAGGTGCGGCTGGCTTTGCTTTTGCAGTGTGACAAGAGGAGGGTGGCTGACGGCGTTTGTTTCAGAGGATGCGCATGATGAGTCTTCGTTCTCCCGAGTCGATACGGGAAGTTGCAGCAGCGCCATAAAAAAACAATTGGATATTCCAAATTGGGAGATTTTTTTAAAATATTACAACAAAAAAATAAATAGTTAAGCTTCAAAAAATCTATTTTTGACTGAGCGAGTTAAGTGTGTACGGTATCCTGACAACACAACACGTTGAAAACACAGAAAAGACGCTGAGAAAAAAAAAGTTTCCTATTTCCTGTTTAATTAAGAAAATACAATAAAAAAGATTATTCTCTTACTTGTCTTCCTGCCATATCCCCTCTTTTTTGGTCAAATATTGAATATATTCGTATTCAAATTCAAACGACTGTTCTTTGTTCCCATGATACATCAGTGATGGGCTGGGTTTTAGCGATCGCGATAATTTCTGATATTTTACAGTGGCTGGACTTTATAATAATAAAAAAATGAAAAAGGGTAACGAGCGACAAATGCATTAATTTCTGTCGATTTGTTCTATTTTAATGGGTTATAATTTTACAAATTTAAAAGACATTCATTAAGAAAAGATAAAACTAATTTAATAACCTTTAAGAATTATGTTTTTATTGACAGAAATATATTTGATGTATGTGTGTTTCGCATGAAATCAAATAAAGTCCCATTGCATTTTGCTTGAAAAGAGGAAACACAAAAGGTGTTTTTTTAGTTTTTTTTTTTTTTAAATAAAGCATTTATTCAACATGTTTTTTTTTTTACAAAAATACATAAAAATACAACACAATACAACACAGAATGTTTTTTTTTTGTTAAAAGAATGACAATAGTTAAAATATTTTTTCGTTTTTTTTTTCTGTTTGTTGTTGGGCTGCCATCTTGGTAAGAGCTTGTCAATTGTCGCATGTGAACACATTCCCTACCAAAATGTCCAGTACAGTACAGTACCGTGCTGTTAGATTAGACTGGACTGTATTGAATTAGCTGGCTCTCATATCTCCAGTACAGTACAGTGCTGTTAGATTAGACTGGACTGTATTGAATTAGCTGGCTCTCAGATCCCCAGTACAGTACAGTGCTGTTAGACTAGACTGGACTGTATTGAATTAGCTGGCTCTCAGATCCCCAGTACAGTACCGTGCTGTTAGATTAGACTGGACTGTATTGAATTAGCTGGCTCTCAGATCCCCAGTACAGTACCGTGCTGTTAGATTAGACTGGACTGTATTGAATTAGCTGGCTCCCAGATCCCCAGTACAGTACAGTGCTGTTGGATTAGACTGGACTGTATTGAATTAGCTGGCTCTCAGATCCCCAGTACAGTACAGTGCTGTTAGATTAGACTGGACTGTATTGAATTAGCTGGCTCTCATATCTCCAGTACAGTACAGTGCTGTTTTTAAAATCCATAAAATGTTGTAAATCTTAAATTCCTGAGAAATAACACTTATGAAAATGAATGAACGAAATAAACAAATAAATACATAAATGAAAAAATCAATACACAACTTTATAAACAAATTCCTAAAATTACACAAATTCAGTCAATCCAACACCTTTTTAAAAAAAAAAGTACAAAGTAACACGGAACAGTCCATTATAGTTAGTATAGGGGGTGATTGGTCTAAGGCTATTGTGCATTATTATTATTATTATTATTATTATTATTATTATTATTATTATTATTATTATTACAATATTATTACTAGTCCAAACTCCCTCACCCCTCTCTTTGACTGCACCTAAATGGACCAGTCCCTTCAAAAAAAAAATAGTCATTTTGCACTTAAATTAAATAAAATACACGCAATTCCAAACTAAAAAGAAAACAGTTTCAAATTGTAACATCTGAAACACATTTTGTATATATATATATATATATATATATATATATATATATATATATATATATATATATATATATATATCATCTTTAAACATCTTAAAACAGTTGCAGAATATTTTGTAGGGATTTTCGTATCAATTAAGAAAGTCAAAGAGAGAGAGAGACATAAAACTGGGAAAGAAATGGCAAAAGACTTTAAAAGAAGTGTAATTTGTAATTCATTATGAACAGAGCTGCACAGAGCAGGTCTATAGGAAACTCAACACTGCAGAGCTGCACAGAGCAGGTCTATAGGAAACTCATCACTGCAGAGCTGCACAGAGCAGGTCTATAGGAAACTCAACACTGCAGAGCTGCACAGAGCAGGTCTATAGGAAACTCAACACTGCAGAGCTGCACAGAGCAGGTCTATAGGAAACTCAACACTGCAGAGCTGCACAGAGCAGGTCTATAGAAAATAACACTGCAGAGCTGCACAGAGCAGGTCTATAGGAAACTCATCACTGCAGAGCTGCACAGAGCAGGTCTATAGGAAACTCAACACTGCAGAGCTGCACAGAGCAGGTCTATAGGAAACTCAACACTGCAGAGCTGCACAGAGCAGGTCTATAGGAAACTCAACACTGCAGAGCTGCACAGAGCAGGTCTATAGACAATAACACTGCAGAGCTGCACAGAGCAGGTCTATAGGAAACTCAACACTGCAGAGCTGCACACAGCTGGTCTATAGGAACCAACACTGCAGAGCTGCACAGAGCAGGTCTATAGGAAACTCAACACTGCAGAGCTGCACAGAGCAGGTCTATAGGAAACTCAACACTGCAGAGCTGCACAGAGCAGGTCTATATTAAACTCAACACTGCAGAGCTGCACAGAGCAGGTCTATAGAAAATAACACTGCAGAGCTGCACAGAGCAGGTCTATAGGAAACTCAACACTGCAGAGCTGCACAGAGCAGGTCTATTGGAAACTCAACACTGCAGAGCTGCACAGAGTAGGTCTATAGGAAACTCAAGACGGCAGAGCTGCACAGAGCAGGTCTATAGGAAACTCAACACTGCAGAGCTGCACACAGCTGTTCTATAGGAACCAACACTGCAGAGCTGCACAGAGCAGGTCTATAGGAAACTGAACACTGCAGAGCTGCACAGAGCAGGTCTATAGAAAACAACACTGCAGAGCTGCACAGAGCAGGTCTGTAGGAAACTCAACACTGCAGAGCTGTACAGAACAGGTTAAAAGGAAAGAGAGATCAACACTGCAGAGCTGTACAGAGCAAGTCTATAGGAAAGACACCATTTCATTTTTTTATATAACTTTTTAGATTAGTTCCTTTTAAAACAGTGCTTTCCCTGGGTCTCTCTCAAACACTTTCAATGAGACTCCCTATCGCACAGCAGTTTCAATGAGACTCCCTATTGCACAGCAGTTTCAATAAGACTCCCTATTGCACAGCAGTTTCAATGAGACTCCCTATTGCACAGCAGTTTAAATAAGACTCCCTATTGCACAGCAGTTTCAATAAGACTCCCTATTGCACAGCAGTTTCAATAAGACTCCCTATCGCACAGCAGTTTCAATAAGACTGCCTATCGCACAGCAGTTTCAGTAAGACTCCCTATTGCACAGCAGTATCAATAAGACTCCCTATCGCACAGCAGTTTCAATAAGACTCCCTATCACACAACAGTTTCAATGAGACTCCCTATTGCACAGCAGTTTCAATGAGACTCCCTATTGCACAGCAGTTTAAATAAGACTCCCTATTGCACTGCAGTTTCAATGAGACTCATCCTATTTCACAGCAGTTTCAATGAGACTCAATATTGCACAGCAGTTTCAATGAGACTCCCTATTGCACAGCAGTTTCAATAAGACTCCCTATTGCACAGCAGTTTCAATAAGACTCCCTATTGCACAGTAGTTTCAATGAGACTCATCCTATTTCACAGAAGTTTCAATGAGACTCCCTATTGCACAGCAGTTTCAATGAGACTCCCTATCGCACAGCAGTTTCAGTAAGACTCCCTATCACACAGCAGTTTCAATGAGACTCCCTATCACACAGCAGTTTTAATAAGTCTCATTATCGCACAGCAGTTTAAATAAGACTCCCTATTGCACAGCAGTTTCAATGAGACTTATCCTATTTCACAGCAGTTTCAATGACTCCCTATCACACAGCAGTTTCAATGAGACTCCCTATTGCACAGCAGTTTCAATAAGACTCCCTATCGCACAGCAGTTTCAATGAGACTCCCTATCACACAGCAGTTTCAATGAGACTCCCTATTGCACAGCAGTTTCAATGAGACTCCCTATCACACAGCAGCTTCAATGAGACTCCCTATTGCACAGCAGTTTCAATAAGACTCCCTATTGCACAGCAGTTTCAATAAGACTCCCTATCACACAACAGTTTCAATGAGACTCCCTATTGCACAGCAGTTTCAATGAGACTCCCTATCGCACAGCAGTTTCAATAAGACTCCCTATCGCACAGCAGTTTCAATAAGACTCCCTATTGCACAGCAGTTTCAGTAAGACTCCCTATCACACAGCAGTTTCAATGAGACTCCCTATGGCACAGCAGTTTCAATAAGACTCCCTATCACACAGAAGTTTCAATGAGACTCCCTATGGCACAGCAGTTTCAATAGGACTCATTATCGCACAGCAGTTTTAATAAGACTCATTACACTATGTAACACAATTTTTGTTCCTGGGTAGTAAGTGTTATTTCCTAATTGCTTATGCCTCAGAAGTATAGAAAATGGCTATTATTCCCCACAAACTTTGCTTTTGTGACCAGGACAGTGATATTTTGAAATTTACCTATTTCCAATGAGAACGGGCGAATTTGTATCTTTTCGTTCACATAAAGTCAGAAAAAAACAACATATGAATCCAAATTAACATGTATTAATACTAAAGTAATACAAAAATGACTACAAAAGATTTAGAAATGAGTAGTTTTTCGAGATTTACGATTATACTGTAAATCACTTTCACGAATCAGCCCCCAAATGTAGTCTCCCATCATGTTCTCGTTATACTGTCCTTGGTAGCGGCGTTCAAAGTCCAGTATATCCTGGTGGAAGCGCTCGCCTTGCTCCTCCGAGTACACTCCCATGTTCTCCTTGAATTTATCAAGATGAGCCTCAAGGATATGGACTTTGAGGGACATCCTACAGCCCATTGTGCCGTAGTTCTTCACCAGAGTCTCAACCAGCTCCACATAGTTTTCGGCCTTGTGATTGCCCAGGAAGCCCCGAACCACTGCGACAAAGCTGTTCCAAGCCGCTTTCTCCTTACTAGTGAGCTTCTTGGGGAATTCATTGCACTCCAGGATCTTCTTTATCTGTGGTCCGACGAAGACACCGGCTTTGACCTTTGCCTCAGACAGCTTAGGGAAGACGTCTTGAAGGTACCTGAAGGCTGCCGACTCCTTATCTAGAGCTCTGACAAATTGTTTCATAAGGCCCAATTTGATGTGCAGTGGTGGCATCAGCACCTTCCGGGGGTCCACCAGTGGCTCCCACTTGACGTTGTTCCTTCCCACAGAGAATTCGGTCCGCTGTGGCCAGTCCCGCCTGTGGTAGTGCGCCTTGGTGTCCCTGCTGTCCCAAAGGCAAAGATAGCAGGGAAACTTGGTAAAACCGCCTTGGAGACCCATCAGGAATGCCATCATTGCAGCCTCTTGATGCCATCTCAGAAAAATGCAGATATGTATCCACTTAGGCAGGTGGAACTAAACTGAACTGGTGGGCTTAAGGCCCCTGTATTTATACTACTATTTATATTACTGGAAAGTTCTAGAAGTTACTCCAAGTTTACTCAGCACTGAATCTATCTGGAATGTTCTGGAAAATAGGTAAATTTCAAAATATCACTGTCCTGGTCACAAAAGCAAAGTTTGTGGGGAATAATAGCCATTTTCTATACTTTTGAGGCATAAGCAATTAGGAAATAACACTTACTACCCAGGAACCAAAAAAAAATAAAAAATTGTTACACGGTGTTATCGCACAGCAGTTTCAGAGCAGAGCTGGTCTATAGGAAACTCAACACTGCAGAGCAGTAATTGAATCGTAATATCTTTTCAATATAGACTTTAAGGGGAAATTCACAAATGCTCTTCACATGGTTTCAGGAAAAAGAAAGTGAAGGGTGAGAGAGAGGGAGAGGGTGAGAGTGAGGGAGAGAGAGAGGAGAAAGAGGGACGCGTCTGGACAAACGCCTCTGGATTTCCCATTTGCTTCTTTCAAACAATCCAACTTGTAACAACGAATAGTGGAGTCTTCGTTTTCATATTTCTCCCAGTAGTCTTGCTCTTTAACTTTCGTCAATGTGGACTCAGCTTCGTAACTTTTGGTTTGACTTTTATCTGGACTGATGTAACTGTTGTCTTGCTGTTGTCCTTTCTTTCCATCCAAGCCTTTAGATTTGTCCGAATTCCCCCCGCTTGCCTTGCCCGATTTGGGGAACCACCATCTCGTTCTGGTGCTGAAGGTGTAAGTGACGCGGGCTCTCGGATAGTAAGGCATCATGGGGCAGGGAGCGAAATCGATTTCTCTCAAGAACCTCAAATCTAGACCTTTCCTCTCCTCGGGACCGGCGCAGAGGAGCTCGGAGCTGGAGATCCGGACCTGACGGAACCATTCCCAGAGAGGGCGGGCCTGGCAGGAGCAGCTCCAGGGGTTTCCGTTGAGTCTGAGGAACTGCAGGGATGAGAGATCGGAGAGGGCCGAAGCAGCGAGGTCTGTTAGGGCGTTGTTGAAGAGGAACAGGGTGGTGAGGTGACCCAGGTCCCTGAAGGCTTTGCGGTTGACCTGTCGCACTCGGTTCTCGTGGAGGAGGAGCCTGTCCAGGTTGACCAGCCCTCTGAAGACATTTTCAGACAGGACTCGGATTCGGTTGCCGTGGAGGAAGAGGTGAGTGAGATTCACCAGGTCTGAGAAGAGATTGTCCTGAGAGGGGGAGAGAGAGGGAGGGGGAAGGGGAGGGACAGAGATTGATATTTGGCACATGAAAATTCAGTACTACCAAAAAGTTGTATGTTAAATTATGAAATTAAAATTATTTGTGTTATAGCTCTCCTGTATGTATCTGCCTCCTGTCACCCCTCCCCCCCCCCCAGGAGCAGGGTTGAGACAGACTGTATTAGATAGGATAGAGGGGGCTCTCTGGGAGCAGGATTGAGACACACTGTATTATATAGGATAGAGGGGGCTCTCCAGGAGCAGGATTGAGACACACTGTATTAGATAGGATAGAGGGGGCTCTCCAGGAGCAGGGTTGGAGACACACTATATTAGATAGGATGGGGGGGCTCCAGGAGCAGGGTTGGAGACACACTGTATTAGATAGGATGGGGGGCTTTCCAGGAGCAGGGTTGGAGACAAACTGTATTAGATAGGATGGGGGGGGATGGGGGGGCTCCAGGAGCAGGGTTGGAGACACACTGTATTAGATAGGATGGGGGGGTGGGGGGGGGCTCCAGGAGCAGGGTTGGAGGTGCACTGTATTAGATAGGAGGTCTAACTCTCTCTCTCTCACCTGGATGTGTTGCAGCAGGTTGTCCTGCAGGTAAAGGAACTGCAGGCTGTAGAGTTTTTTGAAGATGTTTCCGGGCAGGGTCCCCAGCTGGCAGCGGTATATGTGCAGGCTCTGCAGCTTGTCCAGCCCCCGGAAGGAGTCAGGGTGGAGGGTGCGCAGGGAGGGGTTATCCCCCAGGTCCAGCTCCTCCAGATCTCGCATGTCGCTGAAGGAATCGGGTTTGATGGAGCTGATGTTGTTGGAGTAGAGCCACAGGACCTGATGAGAGGGAGAGAGAGAGGTGGGGGAGAGAGAGGAAGATCATTTTCAAGCTCAATTTCGAGTTACAGTCAAACCTCGATTAAGAGACCTGCACTCAAGGGACAGTTAAATAGTGTCACTTAAAAGAGGGACCCCCCCATACATTTTCAATTTGTCTCCGACATCCTACCTTCCTGTAATTATATATGTATGTTTAAAAAACTCTGTAAAAGACTACATATATGAACAAAATAAGTACTGGAATTGAATTACATTTAGATTATTGTGTGGGCTTGCACGTTGTTGTTTCGGAGGACAAAAGCTTGAGTGCGTTTGTCTATCTCCAGCCTCTCCCAGCCGAGAAGGAGTCACTGCGGGGGAGATCGCAGCAGCAGCAGCAGCAGTGGTGAGGCAGACATAGTCTTAAAAACAATTTATAAATTGAGGGAGAAAAGGGGGTTACAAATAAATGTGAAGTGTGAACAGGGCAAGATGGTACCTGTGTCTGGAAGCCGAAGGACTGCGCCCGCAGCTCTGTGATGCGGTTGTTTTGGAGGAACACTCTCTGGCTGTCGTAGGGAATGCCGGCCGGCACCGCCGAGAAGTTCTGAGACTGGCAGCTGACCGCCATCGGGGAGTGGTAACAGACACACAGCCTGGGGCAGGAATAGGCAGGGCTAGGGGAGCAGACTGCCAGCCAGAGCAACAGCCAGACAGACACCGAGCCTGCGTGGGGAGAGAGAGGAGAGAGTGTGAGAGAGGAGAAGGGAGGGGAGAGAGATAGACTGATAGATAAACAGAATGACAGACAAGACAGAAAGGCAGATAAACAAATAGACAGACAGATTTGAAGTCATGTCTCAATGAACATTTATTCAGTTGTCTGTCATAGATCTCTCTAAGAGTGACCCCTGACCCCGAGTGACCCAATGATATAATGTTCTCAGCACATAACAGAACTGACTGGGCGAACAGTCACTCAGAGAGAGGCTCGGAGACTTTGGTGACATTTATAGAAGAACCCGAATACTCGGAAAAACAGGAACGCCTTCTATAATTCAGGGAAGACAATGAATAGAGGAGAACACTGTCAATGTGTGTGTGTGTGTGTGTGTGTGTGTGTGTGTGTGTGTGTGTGTGTGTCTCTCAATGTGTGTCTGTGTCTCGGTGTGTTTCTATCTCAATGTGTGTGTATATGTGTGTGTGTGTGTCTCAGTGTGTGTCTCTCTCAATGTGTGTGTGTGTGTCTCTCAATGTGTGTGTGTGTCTCAGTGTGTGTCTATCTCATTGTGTGTGTGTGTGTGTGTGTGTGTATGTCTCTCAATGTGTGTCTGTTTCTCGGTGTGTTTCTATCTCAATATGTGTGTGTGTGTCTCTGTGTGTGTCTCTCTCAATGTGTGTGTGTCTCAGTGTGTGTCTATCTCAATGTGTGTGTGTGTGTGTCGGTGTGTTTCTCTGTGTGTGTGTGTCTCAGTGTGTGTCTCTCTCAATGTGTGTGTGTGTGTCTCTCTCTCAATGTGTGTGTCTCAGTGTGTGTCTCTCTCAATGTGTGTGTGTGTGTGTGTCTCAATGTGTGTCTTGGTGTGTTTCTCTCTCAATGTGTGTGTGTGTCTCAGTGTGTTTCTCTCTCAATGTGTGTGTGTGTCTCAGTGTGTTTCTCTCTCAATATGTGTGTGTCTCAGTGTGTTTCTCTTGCAATGTGTGTGTGTTCCAGTGAGTGTATGTCTCTCAATTTGTGTGTGTCTCAGTGTGTGTCTCTCTCAATGTGTGTGTGTGTGTCTCTGTGTGTGTCTCTCTCAATGTGTGTGTGTGTCTCAGTGTGTGTCTATCTCAATGTGTGTGTGTGTGTCTCTCTCAATGTGTGTGTGTGTGTCTCGGTGTGTTTCTCTGTGTGTGTGTGTCTCAGTATGTGTCTCTCTCAATGTGTGCGTGTGTGTCTCTCTCAATGTGTGTGTCTCAGTGTGTGTCTCTCTCAATGTGTGTGTGTGTGTGTGTGTCTCAATGTGTGTCTCAGTGTGTGTCTCAGTGTGTGTCTCTCTCAATGTGTGTGTGTGTGTGTCTCAGTGTGTTTCTCTCTCAATGTGTGTGTGTCTCAGTGTGTTTCTCTCTCAATGTGTGTCTCAGTGTGTTTCTCTCTCAATGTGTGTGTGTGTGTCTCAGTGTGTGTCTCTCTCAATGTGTGTGTGTGTGTCTCTCTCTCAATGTGTGCGTCTCAGTGTGTGTCTCTCTCAATGTGTGTGTGTGTGTGTCTCAATGTGTGTCTCAGTGTGTGTCTCAGTGTGTGTCTCTCTCAATGTGTGTGTGTGTGTGTCTCAGTGTGTTTCTCTCTCAATGTGTGTCTCAGTGTGTTTCTCTCTCAATGTGTGTGTGTGTGTCTCTCTCAATGTGTGTGTGTGTCTCTCTCTCAATGTGTGTGTCTCAGTGTGTGTCTCTCTCAATGTGTGTGTGTGTGTGTCTCAGTGTGTGTCTTGGTGTGTTTCTCTCTCAGTGTGTGTGTGTGTCTCAGTGTGTTTCTCTCTCAATGTGTGTGTGTGTCTCAGTGTGTTTCTCTCTCAATGTGTGTGTGTGTCTCAGTGTGTTTCTCTCTCAATGTGTGTGTGTGTGTCTCAGTGTGTTTCTCTCTCAATGTGTGTGTGTGTGCTCCAGTGTGCGTATGTGTGTCTCTCAATGTGTGTGTCTTTCTCAATGTGTGTGTGTGAAAGCCTGAACACATTTCACTCCAGATTAGCACTCTCACACAGCAGCACATCAGCAGCACGGTGGAAATGACTTCATCAGGAACAAGAAGCCGCTTTATTTATGGTGGATCTGTTGACCTACAAATCTGATTATAATATTTTATTATCTTTAACAATAATAGGGGACTCCCGAGTGGTGCATCCTGTAAAGGCACACCCTGGAGTGCAGAATGCACTGTTTCGAATCCGGGCCTATGCCATCGCCAGCTGTGGCCAGGAGCTCCTAGGAGGTACCTAGGGGATTCCTAGAGGATTTCCAAGGGGCTCCCAGGGGACAGTGCACAATTAGCAGAGTGCCACCCAGGCAGGGGGGCTCAAGTCAGCTGGGTAATCACGGTCTCACCGCACACCAGTGACTCCTGTGGGTGGCCAGACGCCCGCCTGCCTGTGAGCCGGCTGTGTTACACTGGGCTTGCAGTGTGAAAGAAAGAAACAAAAAAACAAAGAAAGAAGAAAGTGGACAGCTTGACTTGACAGCTTGAAGTACGGTGTTGTTTCAGAGGACTAAAGCTTGAGTGCGCTTGTCTGTCTCCAGCCTCTCCCAGCCGAGGAGGAGTCACTGCGGGGGTGGGGGGGGGGAGGTGGGGAGGTGGGGTGGGGGGTTGTAGAAGCAGTGAGACAGGAGCTTTCTTAAAAACAATTGGACATTCCAAATTGGGGAGAAATCACGGGGTAAAAATAATTGACGATTCCAAAAAAAAAGAAACACTGATATGCTTTGATGTTAACATTTGAGGGGGTGACTGCTTGAAAAGGCATCTGTGACGGGGGACTGCCCCGTCTTTAAGAACGTGGTTGGGACTGGCAGGGAGGGGGTTAAATTCCTCCGTGCCAGGAAAACATGTGAGAATGTGGCTGGAGCCCTAATTGAATAATCAGCAATTATTGATTAATTGGGCTCCAGCCACAGGGGATAAAAGCCAGGGGAGAGGCCCTGGCTAGGGGGAGTGTTCTAGAAGGAGAAGAAACAAGAGTGTTTTGTGTGGGCTGTGTTTCTGGTTGTTTGTTTTTGAATCCAGTGAAGGCAACGCCCAGCCTGGAAACCTTTATTTTTGTAAGTTTTGCTTTTTTTGTTTTGTTTATTTTATGTTTAAAACCTTTTTGGTTGGCCCTTGTGCCGGTTTATTTTGTATTTTTGTTTATTAAAAACTTTATTTTTGAACGTTTAAACTGTCTCTGAGTCTCAACCTCGGTCATTTCCTGTCACAGCATCCCTCAGACAAACGGTTATAAACTTCTATGTATCTTTCAGTCTCGAGAATTCCAGTGATTAATTTGTTGATTCATTCATTAGTTCATCCCTTTACACTTCCAAACGAGTCACTCGTTCTCGCTTTCCCTCCTGCTGTTCTTTCTCTCACTTCCTTTTCCTCCCTCCCTCTCCCTCCCACTCTCTCATTAGTTTGTTTAATTTATTTATTTACACATTCATTCACAATTTGAGTGATTCACTATTGCTCTGCAAGCTGTTTGAAAACCAGAATGATTGGTTTACATCATAGACACGCAAACACAGAGACACAGGTGCACATTCTGAAACACACACACAGTGACACATGCACAGAGAAATACGCACACTGACACACAGAGAGACATGAACACGCGTACACACAGGGAAACACACACACTCACTGAGGCACGAACACACACACACACACACACACACAAACACACACAGAGGGTATACAACTTAATAATTAGCTTGTCAGCTTGTAACCTGCTGATGAAGCCCTATGGCATAAACTTCAGTAAAAAAGACTATGCCAGTTTCAATAAGACTCCCTATTGCACAGCAGTTTCAATGAGACTCCTATGACACAGCAGTTTCAATGAGACTTCTATGGCACAGCAGTTTCAATGAGACTCCTATGGCACAGCATACATTCTACTGTTTAGCAGACTCTTATATTGTATTTCTTAGCAGACACCCGTATCCAGGGTGACTTACAATTGTGATATTATTATTTACATACAATTACCCATTTATACAGTTGGGTTTTTTAATGGAGCAATCTAAGTAAAGTACCTGCTTGCTCAAGGGTACAGCAGCAGTGTGTAAAGTACCTGCTTGCTCAAGGGTACAGCAGCAGTGTCCCCACCTGGGACTGAACCTACACAAGAGCCTCCAGTCAAGAGTACAGAGCCCCCTGACCACTACTCCACACTGCTGCTCCAGATATTGATTGAGACATCTGAAATCTCTTTATAATACACAGCAGCAGATACTGATATTGATTAAGCATGTCTGAAATCTCTTTATAATACACAGCAGCAGACCCGGATATTGATTAAGCATGTCTGAAATCTCTTTATAATACACAGCAGCAGACCCTGATATTGATTGAGCATGTCTTTAATCTCTTTATAATACACAGCAGCAGACCCTGATATGGATTGAGCATGTCTGAAATCTCTTTATAATACACAGCAGCAGACCCTGATATTGATTGAGCATGTCTGAAATCTCTTTATAATACACAGCAGCAGATACTGATATTGATTGAGCATGTCTGAAATCTCTTTATAATACACAGCAGCAG
>NW_026707789.1:0-5000 GCF_902713425.1 Acipenser ruthenus
CCTCCTTATCAGTGATACTCTGTGTGTGAGGGGCTCCCAACTGCACCTCCTTTATCAGTGACACTGTGTGTGTGAGGGGCTCCCCAACCTGCGCCTCCTTATCAGTGACGCTGTGTGTGTGAGGGGCTCCCAACTGCGCCTCATTATCAGTGACGCTGTGTGGTGTGAGGGGCTCCCAACTGCGCCTCCTTATCAGTGACGCTGTGTGTGTGAGGGGCTCCCAACTGCACCTCCTTATCAGTTGACGCTGTGTGTGTGAGGGGCTCCCAACTTGCACCTCCTTATCAGTGACACTGTGTGTGTGAGGGGCTCCCAACTGCGCCTCCTTATCAGTGACAGCTGTGTGTGTGAGGGGCTCCCAACTGCACCTCATTATCAGTGACGCTGTGTGTGTGAGGGGCTCCCAACTGTCCCCTCATTATCAGTGACACTGTGTGTGTGAGGGGCCCCCAACTGTCCTCATTATCAGTGACACTGTGTGTGAGGGGCTCCCAACTGTCCCTCATTATCAGTGACACTGTGTGTGTCTCAGTGTGTCTGTCTCAGTGTGTGCGTGTCTGTGTGTGTGTGTGGTTCTTTGTTCTTGTACGATATCTAATCTCTCCCTTCTTCTCTCTCTCTCCCTCTCTTTTTTCTCTCTCTTCTCGTCTCCTTCCACTCGCCTCTGTCCTCCCCCTCACCTCCTTTCTTTTGTCTCCTCTTTTCTCTTCCATTCTCCCTAACCCCCTCTCTCCTCTCCTCTCTCTTCTCTCTCCTCTCTTCTCCTCTCTCTCTCTCCTCTCTCTCTCCTCTCTCCTCTCTCCTCCCTCTCCTCTCCCCTCTCCTCTCCTCTCTCCTCTCTCTCCTCTCTCCCCTCTCGTTCTCTCTCCTCTCCTCTCCTCCTCCTCTCCTCTCCTCTCTCTCTCCTCTCTCCCTGCTCCCCTCTCCCCTCTCCCTCTCCCTCTCCTCTCCTCTCTCCTCTCTCCTCTCTCTCCTCTCTCCCCTCTCTTCTCTCTCTCTCTCCTCTCCTCTCTCTCCTCTCCTCCTCTCCTCTCTCTCCTCTCTCACTCTCCCCTCCTCTCCTCTCTCCTCTCTCTCCTCTCTCTCTCTCTCCCTCTCCTCTCTCCTCTCTCCCCTCTCTCCTCTCTCCTCCTCTCTCTCCTCTCCTCTCTCTCTCTCTCTCTCCTCTCTCTCCTCTCCTCTCTCCTCCTCTCCTCCTCTCCCTTTCTCCCTCTCTCCTCTCTCTTCTCTCCCCTCCTCTCTCCTCTCTCTCCTCTCCTCTCCCCCTCTCTCCTCTCTCTCCTCTCTCCTCTCTCTCTCCTCTCTTCTCCTCTCCCCTCTCCCCCTCTCCCCTCTCTCCTCTTCTCCTCTCTCCTCTCTCTCCTCTCTCCTCTCTCTCCTCTCCTCTCTCTCTCTCCTCTCTGTCTCCTCTCCCCCTCTCCCCTCTCCTCTCTCCTCTCTCCTCCCCTCTTCTCTCTCCTCTCTCCTCTCTCTGTCTCCTCTCCCCTCTCCCCTCTCCTCTCTCCTCTCTCTCCTCTTCTCTCTCCTCTCTCCTCTCTCCTCCTCTCTTCCTCCTCTCTTCCTCTCTCTCCTCTCCCCTCTCCCCCCTCTCCCTCTCCTCTCCTCTCCTCCTCTTCTCCTCTCTGCTCCTCCTCTCTCCTCCTCTCTCCTCCTCTCCTCTCTCCTCTCCTCTCCTCCTCTCTCTCTCTCCCCCTCAGTCTCTCCCCTGATGATTTCATTAAGACTCCCACAGGAGATCTCTTTGTGAAGGATTCTGTAAAGGAAAGGTTTGCTGCCTGAAATCCTGGAGAATCTGCTGACAGCCCGAAAGAGGTGAGTTAAAGCAGCCGCAATGGAACGCCATTGAGAGGCCACGCCCACACGCACAGGCCACGCCCACACGCACAGGCCACCGCCCACACGTACAGTCCACGCCCACAAACACAGATCATGTTCACAAATCTAGGCCACACCCCTGATACCCACAGCCCCCTAATCATTAGCAGCAGTGTGGAGTAGTGGTCAGGGCTCTGGACTCTTGACCGGAGGGTCGTGGGTTCAATCCCAGGTGGGGGGACACTGCTGCTGTATCCCTTGAGCAAGGCACTTTACCTAGATTGCTCCAGTAAAAAACCCAACTGTATAATTGGAGAATTGTATGTAAAAATAATGTGATATCTTGTAACAATGTAAGTATCCCTGGATAAGGGCGTCTGCTAAGAAATACATAATAATAATAATCTAAGACCACACCCTTTCTGTTAGACCACACCCTTTCTGTTAGACCACACCCCTTCTGTTAGACCACACCCTTTCTGTAAGACCACACCCTCATAATTAAGCCCAACTCCTTAATGTCAGGCCACACCCCTTCTATTAAAACCACTCCCCCACATCTAGGACCGGGGCTAGGTTAACTAAACCTGCAGTAACACAAACTCCCCACCAGAGGGCGCTCACGGGTCGAGAAGACTTTCCTTTGTGTACCAAAAAAATTTATATCTCAGCTTGCAACAACACTGTAAAATAAATCCTTAAAAATTGCTTACCACTCCCCTTGTTTTAAGACCACTCCCCCATCTCCTAGACCACTCCCCTTGTTTTAAGACCACTCCCCCCATCTCCCAGACCACTCCCTTGTTTTAAGACCACTCCCTTGTTTTAAGACCACTCCCCCATCTCCTAGACCACTCCCCTTGTTTTAAGACCACTCCCCATCTCCTAGACCACTCCCCTTGTTTTAAGACCACTCCCCCATCTCCTAGACCACTCCCTTGTTTTAAGACCACTCCCCTTGTTTTAAGACCACTCCCCATCTCCTAGACCACTCCCTTTGTTTTAAGACCACTCCCCCATCTCCTAGACCACTCCCTTGTTTTAAGACCACTCCCCTTGTTTTAAGACCACTCCCCCCATCTCCTAGACCACTGCCCTTGTTTTAAGACCACTCCCCCATCTCCTAGACCACTCCCCTTGTTTTAAGACCACTCCCCCATCTCCTAGACCACTCCCCTTGTTTTAAGACCACTCCCCCATCTCCTAGACCACTCCCCCTGTTTTAAGACCACTCCCCATCTCCTAGACCACTCCCCTTGTTTTAAGACCACTCCCCCATCTCCTAGACCACTCCCTTGTTTTAAGACCACTCCCCTTGTTTTAAGACCACTCCCCCATCTCCTAGACCACTGCCCTTGTTTTAAGACCACTCCCCCATCTCCTAGACCACTCCCCTGTTTTAAGACCACTCCCCCATCTCCTAGACCACTCCCCTTGTTTTAAGACCAGTTCCCCAGTGTTACTGTCTGTCTCCTTCCTTTCTTTCTTTCTTTCTTTCGTTCCTCTCTTTCTTTCGTTCCTGCGCAGGGCGAAGGCTGAGTTGAAGAAGGAAGCCGACCCGTTTAAACAGAAGGTTCTGGACGGGAGGCAGCTGGCTCTGAAGATCAGCGCCAATTCAGTGTACGGCTTCACTGGGGCACAAGTGGGCAAACTGCCCTGCCTGGAGATCTCCCAGGTGAACCCTGCACCCCTCCCCGAATCACCTTCCACACCCCTCACCCCGCACCCCTCCCCGAATCACCTTCCACACCCCTCACCCCGCACCCCTCCCCGAATCACCTTCCACACCCCTCACCCCGCACCCCTCCCCGAATCACCTTCCACACCCCTCACCCTGCACCCCTCCCCGAATCACCTTCCACACCCCTCACCCTGCACCCCTCCCCGAATCACCTTCCACACCCCTCACCCCGCACCCCTCCCCGAATCACCTTCCACACCCCTCACCCTGCACCCCTCCCCGAATCACCTTCCACACCCCTCACCCTGCACCCCTCCCCGAATCACCTTCCACACCCCTCACCCCGAATCACCTTCCACACCCCTCACCCCGCACCCCTCCCCGAATCACCTTCCACACCCCTCAACCCTCCCCGAATCACCTTCCACACCCCTCACCCCGAATCACCTTCCACACCCCTCACCCCGAATCACCTTCCACACCCCTCACCCCGCACCCCTCCCCGAATCACCTTCCACACCCCTCACCCTGCACCCCTCCCCGAATCACCTTCCACACCCCTCACCCCGCACCCCTCCCCGAATCACCTTCCACACCCCTCACCCTGCACCCCTCCCCGAATCACCTTCCACACCCCTCACCCCGCACCCCTCCCCGAATCACCTTCCACACCCCTCACCCCTCCCCGAATCACCTTCCACACCCCTCACCCCGCACCCCTCCCCGAATCACCTTCCACACCCCTCACCCCGCACCCCTCCCCGAATCACCTTCCACACCCCTCACCCTGCACCCCTCCCCGAATCACCTTCCACACCCCTCACCCTGCACCCCTCCCCGAATCACCTTCCAGACCCCTCACCCCGCACCTCTCCCCGAATCACCTTCCACACCCCTCACCCTGCACCCCTCCCCGAATCACCTTCCACACCCCTCACCCCTCACCCCTCCCCGAATCACCTTCCACACCCCTCACCCCGCACCCCTCCCCGAATCACCTTCCACACCCCTCACCCTGCACCCCTCCCCGAATCACCTTCCACACCCCTCACCCTGCACCCCTCCCCGAATCACCTTCCACACCCCTCACCCTGCACCCCTCCCCGAATCACCTTCCACACCCCTCACCCTGCACCCCTCCCCGAATCACCTTCCACACCCCTCACCCCCGCACCCCTCCCCGAATCACCTTCCACACCCCTCACCCTGCACCCCTCCCCGAATCACCTTCCACACCCCTCACCCCGCACCCCTCCCCGAATCACCTTTCACACCCCTCACCCCGCACCCCTCCCCGAATCACCTTCCACACCCCTCACCCCGCACCCCTCCCCGAATCACCTTCCACACCCCTCACCCCTCACCCCTCCCCGAATCACCTTCCACACCCCTCACCCCTCACCCCTCCCCGAATCACCTTCCACACCCCTCACCCTGCACCCCTCCCCGAATCACCTTCCACACCCCTCACCCTGCACCCCTCCCCGAATCACCTTCCACACCC